>NC_086154.1:209145107-209448138 GCF_035149785.1 Candoia aspera | reverse complement strand
CAGAAGAAGAAATGGGCTTAAGATCCCTCTTCCATGAAGATGACCCAACCTCTACCTCTACCATCTCCTCCTCTCCCCTTTATTTTGTGTAAATCGTGGCATACATGATGCCCCTACCTTCCCCATAACAACAACCCTGTGAGGTGGGTTGGGATGAAAGAGAGTGACAGACCCCAACTTACCCAGTTAGCTTTCATACCTAAGGAAGGACTAGAATTCAGTCTCCCAGTTTCTAGTCCAGTACCTTAACTACCACACCTTCTCCCTCTACATGTCACCACCTCAATGTTAGCCCCCCTCAACCCTCTCCACTCCTTCATCCACAATGTAATTCATATAGGACAACTAACACAATCACCACCACTTCCGATGCCCAACCTAACAAGCACTCTTTCACTCGTGGCCTCTTTGACTATGTTACTTCTCAGTCACCATTCCACCTACCACATTCCAATCACAACCTATACCCCCTTCCTACCAAAATTGTCTTCCTTCCAGATTCCACTTTCAGATTAGTAACACTTCCCTCCAGAGATTCTCATTTCTGGAGACAACTCCACTCCCCCTTCTGTCTCTTACCAGAGGATGAGTGAAATCACCAATTCCTTTCTCTCAGTCCAAACCACAATTAGCATCTCCTTCTGTCTCAAACCAAGTTCTCTCCATCTGGTTTATTATATTCAAGGCAGAACTCTTGATACTCCTCTGTTGCTGCCTCCATACTTGTTTGTCTCTAAATAACTATGCAATGCAGGTGTCTTGTTTTCTAGCTGCCGCTCTGCAAGTCTTTGTCCTTGTTCTGGGCTGTAACTGCAGCAGCCCAGACCACTGGGTCTTCTTCCATCAGGGGTCAGATTCTGCTTCTGTTGCAAAAGATCTCCTGCCAAGACAATATAGTACAGGAATAGGATTCAGCACAATCACCAGCCACTCCTCTGCAGCCAGTGTCAGCCTCCAAGCCTCCAATATTCCCAAGGTTTCTGCACTGAGGCAAACCACTAACCACCATCTGCTCCTGGCTTACTGCCAATCAGGTGATGTTTGGCTTTCTCATCAAGTCTTCTTGGGTTTGTTCTTCGAAGCCTCCATGCATCCATCTGCTTTTTTCTATTCTTTCTCAGTCATGCTCCACTTTTGTTCCAAGCCAACCCGCTCCAATCAAGGTAACTAATCTTCTAGTCATATCTGCCAAGAAAAATACCTTTCTAATTCTCAGTTATGTCATTAACCTGACTACTCATTTTAAATTCCCTCTACATATGTGTTAGCCCTTCAAGGTTGTCCAAAGTTATGAATGTTAATACTACTTTTATTATAAGGTTACAGTAACAGAATCTTGCGAGTCTGAATGCACCTCTCCCCTCCCTGCCTTTATCCTAAAGAGAACTAGGGAGGGTCATGACTGACACGCTTTCTCAAATTACATTCTGGCTTTGGACTCAGAGTTCTCTTATCTGACTGTTGTCTTGGTTGTGGCTCTTCTTCCTGTTCCTCAAGGTTATTCTCACAGCCCATTACAATATGTTGCCATCTTTAAAAAACAGTCTGATATCAAATTGTTGTTCTATATCCATAACGTGGCAAAGAACACAGGCAATTATAAATAATGCACATAACATTATCAACATATAATAATAATTCCGGTTCAGCTCCAGCCTTCTTAATATCCATAAAAATCCTCAATTGATAAAATACATCAAGGGTTCCAAAGTCAAATTAAACATGATAGGAAGATAGAGGACATTCATGACGTCTTAAGAGCATCTTAATGGGTGAAGAAACTATTTCCTTTGTTACTACTGTTAATAATCACATTGATAATGTTATAAAATAATTCCCTAGCTAATGGATTTGAATACATTTTGATCCAATTTATAAAAAATAAGAGGAAACCCATATTTCGCTAAGACATGATTTAGAAGTTTAAACTGAACCGTAATGAAAGTCTTCTCTGCATCCAGTGAAATAAACTGCTGCCAAGTCAATTTATCAGCTGAATCACAAAGTGTTATTGTGCAAACATGCAGCCTTTTATGCAAGCTTTTGATTAAAAAATCTTTTTTAAAACAATACAGCCAAATTTCCAGATGTAAAAAAGGAGTTATTTGGAGAATGAAAAAGAAAGTACAAGAACACACACAATTCTAAATAAATTCTATTAAGGGCAATCTATTTTAATTAACTATGTTACATTGTGTGTATACGCCTTCAAGTCAGTGTTGACTCCTGGTGACTGCCTGGACAAGTCCCTGCAGTTTTCTTGGCAAGATTTCAGACTTGGTTTGCCATTGCCTGCTTCTTAGGGTTGTGTTACACTATTGGCTTCAAAATCTTGGGTTTCAGTATATATGCAGATATAAATGTTCTGCCTTAATCTATTGTTATATGTTGATTCTTTCCCTTCTCTTTGAAGCTGAAGTCTGACATAAGACAGCCTCTTAAGAGGTGATTGCTCTTGTTTTTCCTAGGGAATAAATCATAAAATTGTTTAGTGGCTCCATCACCTTTCTCAATGACACTTGAATGATATTTAACTAGATGATAATGATGATTTATTCAATTTCTATCTTCTATCAGGCTTCTGACAGCACCCTTGACTGGAAGTGGTTAATTCCGAGAACAAATCTCTCAGAACTCTGATTAGTAAGATTTATCAAGGAGGTCACAGTGGCAACATAGGAAAGCCCAGCCCCCTACTTCGAAATGAGAAACCTATATATTGGCAAATTAAAGTAGTAAGATATGGGTTCTTTTTCTTATTCCCTTTCTGTGTAAAGGGGAAGAGGCTTTTCTCTTTTGTTGATTGTTTTGGAAATAGCTACTCAACTTATCAGTTTGAGAACAGCTCTGAAACCTCGTTTCTGCCCAGAGGAAATTCAATAGATAAGTAATTGGTAATTTTTGTTCAACATGGGTGATCCGATTAACTGCCCACTCAGTTAATAGGCTCTTCTGTTTAGTAAGCAAAATGATTTGTTTGGATTTGTTGGAACAGGGCGGGGGTGGATTTTAATATGATTTTTAAAACGTTGATGAATGGGTAACGTACCAATCATCTTAATGTGCAAATTTACACTGGATATTTTGTTAATGAGGATAATGCTTCCTTTCATCCATTTTTAAGCAGGCAAATTAATAAAGAATTAGCTTGTGGAATGAAGGTACCGATTTTCTCTCTTGCCTTTCAGGTCTCTACTTCTGCAATCTAGCTGCTGAGCCAGCACATTCTGGTAGTGACTTATATGAAGTACATCCAGCTGCATGACCCAAATGTCATACTCTGAAGTGCATACTTGTGCACAGAGCAGATCTTTGCTGAGATGATATTTTGCCTAATCCATTGTGACTGCCCCAAAAGCTCCTGAAATGTCACTGTAATGATAAAGTGTCTTACCTCTGTAGACTTTTAGTCTCAAATTAATCTCAAATGACTGTCAGTATACAAAAGAGCAGAAACGCAAAAGATTCACAAAAATATCTCACATTCATGTATATAGGAGGTGCAAATGGAAAGTGGCTAAGATCTCTTCAGTAGGCATTTTTAAAAATTTAAAACAGTTTTTCTGATCCTCTAGCTCAGATGAAAACCCACTGTATCCATCAGTCATATCTTCTGTTCTTGCCATATTTCCTCATGAACAGTCTGGAGTTTCTAATCTCTGTCAACCACAGATCTGTAAAAGAGCCACTAAGAAACTGACCCAATGGAAGATGAATGCCATGTTCAAGATTATCTTGGTTACAAAGCCGCATCGGGTATAGCCCAGTGACCATCTTGGAAGGTTCAACAACCACTTGGAGAGAAGCTAGGAAAATAGCAAGTGCCCAATCAACTTTCACTGCAGGACCAGAACTTTTGAAGTTCTGCCCATCTGAAGCTGTTCTGCAGTGATTCTATTATATCTTACTTGGACATAAAAGAAATACCAAAGGGAATATCTTAGGTATTTCTTAAGTGGATCATCATGTTTGTCTTAACGTATGAGCATCAGGAGAGAACTTTGGTTCTATCAACAGAAGAGTTATTTCAGTATGGTTTTATTAATTCTGGCTTGGTGTTATGAGATGTGTTAGGGAAATGGAGGAAAATGGATAATGACCTGTGGTGGGTGGGTGGGGGGATATTGGTGTAGTAACTGACAAGAAAAGATATGATCAGAGGCCGCAATCTAGCTATAGCAAGGAAACAAGGATAGGCTGATGGTTGGCCTGCTTTCCTTTCAGACTGCAATATAACCAGAGAAGTCAAGGTGACAGTGAAGGTGGGCTATCAGTCCCACCAGATCTGACAGAGTGGGCATGTCTGAGTACCCTTGGTAAAACAGTGACACCTAGTGGGCTGCAGGAAGTGTGACTTCTCTGTCATGGCACCTGCCCTATGTAACAGCCCCACCCCCGCCCCCACCCCCACCCCCCAGATCTGGATAGCCCAACTCTATTGGCTTTTTGGGAGGCCATGAAAACCTGGATCTTTCCCTGGGCCAGGGGCTAAAGGTTAGCAATGGGAACATGTGATTGGTGACTATAAATATTGTATTGGACTTCAACTTGCTTTGTTTTTGTTTGGTTTTAATGGAAAGTTTTATATTTGCCTTGATTTTGGTTTCTCACCATCCAGAGCATTTTTTAGATAGATGAGTGGCTGTATAAATTGGGAGAGAGAGAGAGAGAGAGAAAAAACGAACTGGGGGCACTTTCTGACAGTAGTTCTGGTCCCTTCTGTTTTGCTACATTCAGAAAGTTCCAATCCTTCCTGTTGGGATATGTCCACAAGTTAGTGCTGAGGGACATCTGTTCAACACTAGATCTTTGGCTGATGGTATTCCACAGGGTTCTACTTTGTCCCTTATGCTGCTTGAGATCACCAGGATAGGTGATTTGGACCCTTAGAGTGGATTCCATCAGTATGCTGATGCCAACCAGTTCTATTGCTCCCTATAATCTAACTCTAAAGAGGCAATCAGTACCACTGAATCTAATCTCAATAACATGTTGGATGAAAGAGAATGCACTGAAATTAATCCCAGCCAAGTTAGAGCTGCTGCTGATAGGGACTAAACTGGACTTGGCCAGTGAGGTGAAGCCTGCTTTATATGGTCTTGTACTACCCCAGAAAGAGCAGGCTTTCAGTTTGATGGTGCTCCTTGCCCATTTCCCAACTGTCATTATATTTGCAGTTGGAGCCTGTGTCAAGGAATGTGTTTGTATAACTGGCTAGTACGCCAACTGTAAGACTTTGACGCAGACAGCCATGCCTTGGTTACAATCTGACTTGACTACGGTGATATGTTTTATGTGAAGCACCTTTGAAAATTGTCCAGAAATTTGCAACTGGAGCAAAATATAGTATACAGACTGTTAACTAATTAAAAGTATGGGGATCACATGATGCCTGCATTAAAAGACGTGCAGAGGCTTCTAGTTGCCTATCAAGCACAATTTAAAGTGTTGGTGTTTACATAAAAAATAATAAATGGTTTAGACCTATCTGAGGGACTGCCTGTCCCACTATGAACCTGCCTGATTGATTTTGCAGGTAGTCTTCATTTAGTGACCACAATTGGGACTGGTAACTCGGTCGTTAAGCAAATTGGTCCCTAAGTGAAACTGCAACTGTGCTTATGATCTTACTTCAGCTTTCCTTTGCTTTACAGCCCTGCAAAGGTCATAAATGTGAGGATTGGTCGCAAAGTTACTTTTTCATCACCATCATAACTTCAAATGGTTGCTAAATGAATCAGTTGCTAAATAAGGACTACCTGTAATTACATTTATTTTAATGTTGTGATTCATCTTTTGTTCTATTTTATCTGCCTTGAGTGCTTGTGTAAGCCAAAATGTGGGGCACAGATAACTAAATCATAAAGGACTAAAGTGTGGGGCCTGAATTTAAAAATAAGATTTTCTCTTGTTTCTGGAAAAGAACAGTCAGAAGGGGAAAGGCCAGTTGAACCATAGGAGTCTTAAGATGTACGTTGTTCATACAGTCTCACTTTGCTAATTTGATTCTAAAGAAATGTTACAGAGTTATTTTTGGAAAATGAAAGAATGAATCTAAAACTCAAGTTGTAGGTATTGCTGAATGTGACAACATACTTAGCTTGACTTATCCTGCGCTAACCCAGTTAAGAGTTGGTTTTCTGACTTATGTTTTGATCAAGCTAAAATCAAGCTAAAATCGTAAATATTTTATCTTGATTTTCTCCCCATGCTGATGTAACAATTCCAATATGTTTCTTTGTTTTGCCAAGCCAAACACAGTGTTCACCGACTGCCTGTTTTCTCCCAAATCTGGAATCTCCAGTCCTTTCAAAAGCAGGGTGTATTTTTATGTGTATGGCCTAAAGCCAATCAAAAATGGTTCAGCCTTCCTTTCATTTGTTCCTAGTTGTTTAGCTGTGGCCTCTGGGACTCTGTAATTTAACATTCATCCACCTACTAGCGTGTAAAGTGAGGTAAAGTTTCAGCCACTTTCTTGTAGCCTATCTGGTAACAGTCACTTTGATTTTCTCAAACTTCACCCGGATGAGAGAATTCGCTGCAAGTTTAACTAAAATTTTGATTGTAAACTGCCCAGAGTCCCCTTTTCCGGGGAGATGGGCGGTGATGGAAATTTGAAATATAAACAAACAAACAAACAAAAGAGGGAGTAACCTCCAAGCACTTGAGTGGTTAATAGAGTTCAGAGGGCTGTTCCCAGAACAGATTCTTGAAAGTTGGGACAAAAGTAAATGCTGGGCTTTTCCTGGTGATCAGCAGAGACTATCTGTGGGAACTGCATTTCTTTTGCCTATTTACTTAAACCTTTATATATGCTAGCCTTCCTACTTTGAGCTTAAGGCAGATAACAGGGTTGTAGGCTATTCAGTTTTACTTTCACAACCACTCTGTAAGAAACTCCGCAAAGGATCGTTACCTTGTTGTGGTGCTGGAGCTTGAGCACCTCAATGATGCCATGAGCTAAACCGTGAAGGGCCACCCAAGACGGGAAGGTCATGACAGAGAGGTCAGACTAAATGCGATCCCTGGGGAAGGTAATGGCAACCCACCCCAGTATTCTTGCCGTGAAAACTAAATGGATCAGTACAACCAGAGATATGTCGGTATACCATCGGAAGATGAGACCCCCAGGTCGGAAGATGGTCAAAATGCTACTGGGGAGGAACAGAGGATGAGCTCAACTAGCCCCAGTTGTGATGACGCAGCTAGCTCAAAGCCGAAAGGACGGTTAGCGGCCGACGGTGCTGGTGGTGAACGGCGAATCCGATGTTCTAAGGATCAACACACCATTGGAACCTGGAATGTAAGATCTATGAGCCAGGGCAAATTGGATGTAGTTATTGGTGAGATGTCAAGATTAAAGATAGACATTCTGGGCGTCAGTGAACTGAAATGGACTGGAATGGGCCACTTCACATCAAATGACCACCAGATCTACTACTGTGGACAAGAGGACCACAGAAGAAATGGAGTAGCCTTCATAATTAATAGTAAAGTGGCTAAAGCAGTGCTTGGATACAACCCCAAAAACGACAGAATGATCTCAATTCGAATTCAGGGCAAGCCATCTAACATCACAGTGATCCAAATATACGCCCCAACCACAAATGCTGAAGAAGCTGAAGTAGAGCAGTTCTATGAGGATCTGCAGCACCTACTGGACAACACGCCTAAAAGAGATGTTATTTTCATCACAGGAGACTGGAATGCTAAGGTGGGCAGTCAAATGACACCTCGAATTACAGGTAAGTATGGCCTGGGAGAACAAAACGAAGCAGGACATAGGCTGATAGAATTTTGCCAAGACAATTCACTCTGCATAACAAACACTCTCTTCCAACAACCTAAGAGACGGCTTTACACATGGACTTCACCAGATGGACAACACCGAAATCAGATTGATTACATCCTTTGCAGCCAAAGGTGGCGGACATCTGTACAGTCGGTAAAAACAAGGCCTGGAGCTGACTGTAGTTCAGACAATGAACTTCTTCTTGCACAATTTAGGATCAGACTAAAGAGATTAGGGAAGACCCACAGATCAGCTAGATATGAGCTCACTAATATTCCTAAGGAATATGCAGTGGAGGTGAAGAATAGATTTAAGGGACTGGACTTAGTAGATAGGGTCCCGGAAGAACTCTGGACAGAAGTTGGCAGCATTGTTCAGGAGGCGGCAACAAAATACATCCCAAAGAAAGAGAAAACCAAGAAGGCAAAATGGCTGTCTGCTGAGACACTAGAAGTAGCCCAAGAAAGAAGGAAAGCAAAAGGCAACAGCGATAGGGGGAGATATGCCCAATTAAATGCAAAATTCCAGAGGTTAGCCAGAAGAGATAAGGAATTATTTTTAAACAAGCAATGCGCGGAAGTGGAAGAAGACAATAGAATAGGAAGGACAAGAGACCTCTTCCAGAAAATTAGAAACATTGGAGGTAAATTCCAGGCAAAAATGGGTATGATCAAAAACAAAGATGGCAAGGACCTAACAGAAGAAGAAGAGATCAAGAAAAGGTGGCAAGAATATACAGAAGACCTGTATAGGAAGGATAACAATATCGGGGATAGCTTTGACGGTGTGGTCAGTGAGCTAGAGCCAGACATCCTGAAGAGTGAGGTTGAGTGGGCCTTAAGAAGCATTGCTAATAACAAGGCAACAGGAGAAGACGGCATCCCAGCTGAACTGTTCAAAATCTTGCAAGATGATGCTGTCAAGGTAATGCATGCTATATGCCAGCAAATTTGGAAAACACAAGAATGGCCATCAGATTGGAAAAAATCAACTTATATCCCCATACCAAAAAAGGGAAACACTAAAGAATGTTCAAACTATCGAACAGTGGCACTCATTTCACATGCCAGTAAGGTAATGCTCAAGATCCTGCAAGGTAGACTTCAGCAGTTCATGGAGCGAGAATTGCCAGATGTACAGGCTGGGTTTAGAAAAGGCAGAGGAACTAGAGACCAAATTGCCAATATCCGCTGGATAATGGAAAAAGCCAGGGAGTTTCAGAAAAACATCTATTTCTGTTTTATTGACTATTCTAAAGCCTTTGACTGTGTGGACCATAACAAATTGTGGCAAGTTCTTAGTGGTATGGGGATACCAAGTCATCTTGTCTGCCTCCTGAAGAATCTGTATAACGACCAAGTAGCAACAGTAAGAACAGACCACGGAACAACGGACTGGTTTAAGATTGGGAAAGGAGTACGGCAGGGCTGTATACTCTCACCCTACCTATTCAACTTGTATGCAGAACACATCATGCGACAAGCTGGTCTTGAGGAATCCAAGGCTGGAGTTAAAATCTCTGGAAGAAACATTAACAATCTCAGATATGCAGATGATACCACTTTGATGGCTGAAAGTGAAGAGGAACTGAGGAGCCTTATGATGAAGGTGAAAGAAGAAAGTGCAAAAGCTGGCTTGCAGCTAAACCTCAAAAAAACCAAGATTATGGCAACCAGCTTGATTGATAACTGGCAAATAGAGGGAGAAAATGTAGAAGCAGTGAAAGACTTTGTATTCCTAGGTGCAAAGATTACTGCAGATGCTGACTGCAGTCAGGAAATCAGAAGACGCTTAATCCTTGGGAGAAGAGCAATGACAAATCTCGATAAAATAGTTAAGAGCAGAGACATCACACTGACAACAAAGGCCCGCATAGTTAAAGCAATGGTGTTCCCTGTAGTAACATATGGCTGCGAGAGCTGGACCATAAGGAAGGCTGAGCGAAGGAAGATCGATGCTTTTGAACTGTGGTGTTGGAGGAAAATTCTGAGAGTGCCTTGGACTGCAAGAAGATCAAACCAGTCCATCCTCCAGGAAATAAAGCCAGACTGCTCACTTGAGGGAATGATATTAAAGGCAAAACTGAAATACTTTGGCCACATAATGAGAAGACAGGACACCCTGGAGAAGATGCTGATGCTAGGGAGAGTGGAAGGCAAAAGGAAGAGGGGCCGACCAAGGGCAAGATGGATGGATGATATTCTAGAGGTGACGGACTCGTCCCTGGGGGAGCTGGGGATGTTGACGACCGACAGGAAGCTCTGGCGTGGGCTGGTCCATGAAGTCACGAAGAGTCGGAAGCGACTAAACGAATAAACAACAACAACAAACTGTAAGAAAGGCTAGGTTAGGGGTCGCTGAGAGAAAGTGACTGGCCTGAGGTCTCTCTAGTAATGTAATGGCTGAGAGGCATATTCAGTCCTGTTCTTTCAAGCTGTGGTCCCAAACCTGATCCTACATCAAAGAATCCGATAACAATGCAATTTGATGTTTGTAATTGTAATGACTTTGGTTGCCCAGGTATTTATGTTTTGATTATTGCTTGATTTTTATATTTTAAAAGCCATATCTAGTAGTAGAACAGATGTGCTATATGTGTTCAATTTATCTGGCATACATGCTAGATAAGCTCAGTAAATTATAAAAACAGTTGAAACTAACACTATTTTAAAATTGCTTTGGCAAGGATTTAGGTTATCTCTCGCTTCTGGCTTCTCACATAAATACTGGTTATGAAGTCAACAGCACTGACTAAGCAATTGAAACGAGAAAGCATAATGTGAGAGGGAAAGTGTAGAGATGAAGCAGGCAGCATGGAAATAATCAGGTATCAACACAGGATTTTCATCTGTAGTTCTAATACAACTTGATCAGATTTCCATATTCTGTATTAACAATAAACAGCTACTCTTGAAGAACAACTATGACAGCAGTAGCAGTGTCATTTGTTATTTCATTCCTTTCTTTATATTCTATCACCGTAACTTTATTCTCCAAAACGATAATTCAGGTTCTGTGGATAGATACAGACTGTGTCTGAGTGGGGCTTGGCTATTCAGGGTATAAACAACACGGAGCTGTCTGAGCAGACAGTAGAAATTATGTTTGCATCTAGTTATTTTATGTTTGGAAACTCAAATTTATTTGATCTTTGACTCCTTGCTATCGACTGCCTGACTCTTTCTAACAGTAAATAATTGCTCTTGCACCAGAATTGGCTTGTTCTTTGGCTTATTCATTTGTGGCTAACCTGGGATGTTTGTTTAGTCCTTCTAATATCCCTGGAACAGAACATCCTGTTAGAAGAAAATAACTGCAATTGAGCCTAAATTACATTCTCAAATGAAACTTCCCCTCTGTATCTCTGTAAAAATCCCACTTTTAAATTCTCCTTCTTTAAAATCAAAACACAAATCCAGAACAGTCATTTATTCAGAAAAAAAGGAAATAAGATCCTTGAAGAGCAGGGATACTCTTTACAAGCATTTTTTAAAAATATATTTTCTAGGTGTAAAAAGAAAATGTGACTTGATGTTTCAAGTTGAACTTGGGAGTATATACCACAAGACTAGGCTAGATAAACTATATTTATTTGATTTTCTAATTAACATCAGTGTTCAATATTATTATATTATTAATATTAATATTCAATATTAATGACTTTTAATTAATATCTATAGATTTTTACACTGCACAGTTTTTCCCCCATACTTCTAGTTGTTGTTTTGGTATAGTTTTTAGGATATTTTATCATTATGATTTTTAAAATCTGACGTAAGATTTCTTGATCTTTTTTTTTAAAGAAAGTATAAACCACTTTCATCATAACGGGATTATATTTGGGCACCTTTAGGAAATATATTTAATAGTATTACAGATTTTAAATATTCTACTCTTCCAAGTTTCTCTCTTATTAGTTTAATAAAAGTAAAATTTATGCCATTTGGAATGTTCTTTTCAAACAAAAAAGTAGCATGTAAATCAGGTCAGTAAATAACTAAATTCTTATTTCTTTTAATCTCTATTATTTGTCCTTTTCTCCTTACTAAATGGGGTCTTCAGCCCTCTATGGATAATTACGCATGACAAAATAACAATTTCTGTCACAATCTCACCCCGATTTAGGATTAGCAGCCTGATAAATCAAACAATGCAATAGTGAGTATGGATATGTCTGCAGAAGGGGGCAAATTCTGTTTACTTTCTTTTTAAACTCTTAATTGCATGGCCCTCCTGCTGTCTCTCTTCAGCAAAGGATCGTTACCTTGTCGTGGTGCTGGAGCTTGAGCACCTCAATGATGCCATGAGCTAAACCGTGAAGGGCCACCCAAGACAGGAAGATCATGACAGAGAGGTCAGACTAAATGCGATCCCTGGGGAAGGTAATGCCAAACCACCCCAGTATTCTTGCTGTGAAAACTAAATGGATCAGTACAACCAGAGATATGTCGGTATACCATTGGAAGATGAGACCCCCAGGTCGGAAGATGGTCAAAATGCTACTGGGGAGGAACAGAGGATGAGTTCAACTAGCCCCAGACGTGATGACGCAGCTAGCTCAAAGCCGAAAGGATGGCTAGCGGCCAACGGTGCTGGTGGTGAACGGCGAATCCGATGTTCTAAGGATCAACACACCACTGGAACCTGGAATGTAAGATCTATGAGCCAGGGCAAATTGGATGTGGTTATTGGTGAGATGTCAAGATTAAAGATAGACATTCTGGGCGTCCGTGAACTGAAATGGACTGGAATGGGCCACTTCACATCAAATGACCACCAGATCTGCTACTGTGGACAAGAGGACCACAGAAGAAATGGAGTAGCCTTCATAATTAATAGTAAAGTGGCTAAAGCAGTGCTTGGATACAATCCAAAAAACGATAGAATGATCTCAATTCGAATTCAGGGCAAGCCATCTAACATCACAGTGATCCAAATATACGCCCCAACCACAGATGCTGAAGAAGCTGAAGTAGAGCAGTTCTATGAGGATCTGCAGCACCTACTGGACAACACACCTAAAAGGGATGTTATTTTCATCACAGGAGACTGGAATGCTAAGGTGGGCAGTCAAATGACACCTGGAATTACAGGTAAGCATGGCCTGGGAGAACAAAACGAAGCAGGAAATAGGCTGATAGAATTTTGCCAAGACAACTCAATGTGCATAACAAACACTCTCTTCCAGCAACCTAAGAGACGGCTTTATACATGGACTTCCCCAGATGGACAACACCGAAACCAGATTGACTACATCCTTTGCAGCCAAAGGTGGCGGACATCTGTACAGTTGGTAAAAACAAGACCTGGAGCTGACTGTAGTTCAGATCACGAACTACTTCTTGCACAATTTAGGATCAGACTAAAGAGATTAGGGAAGACCCACAGATCAGCTAGATATGAGCTCATAATATTCCTAAGGAATATGCAGTGGAGGTGAAGAACAGATTTAAGGGACTGGACTTAGTAGATAGGGTCCCAGAAGAACTCTGGACAGAAGTGCGCAACATTGTTCAGGAGGCGGCAACAAAATACATCCCAAAGAAAGAGAAAACCAAGAAGGCAAAATGGCTGTCTGCTGAGACACTAGAAGTAGCCTGAGAAAGAAGGAAAGCAAAAGGCAACAGTGATAGGGGGAGATATGCCCAATTAAATGCAAAATTTCAGAGGTTAGCCAGAAGAGATAAGGAATTATTTTTAAACAAGCAATGCGCGGAAGTGGAAGAAGACAATAGAATAGGAAGGATAAGAGACCTCTTCCAGAAAATTAGAAACATCTAATTTTCCAGGCCAAAATGGGTATGATCAAAAACAAAGATGGCAAGGACCTAACAGAAGAAGAAGAGATCAAGAAAAGGTGGCAAGAATATACGGAAGACCTGTATAGGAAGGATAACAATATCGGGGATAGCTTTGACGGTGTGGTCAGTGAGCTAGAGCCAGACATCCTGAAGAGTGAGGTTGAATGGGCCTTAAGAAGCATTGCTAATAACAAGGCAGCAAGAGACGATGGCATCCCAGCTGAAGTGTTCAAAATCTTGCAAGATGATGCTGTCGAGGTAATGCATGCTATATGCCAGCAAATTTGGAAAACACAAGAATGGCCATCAGATTGGAAAAAATCAACTTATATCCCCATACCAAAAAAGGGAAACACTAAAGAATGTTCAAACTATCGAACAGTGGCACTCATTTCACATGCCAGTAAGGTAATGCTCAAGATCCTGCAAGGTAGGCTTCAGCAACTCATGGAGCGAGAATTGCCAGATGTACAAGCTGGGTTTAGAAAAGGCAGAGGAACTAGGGACCAAATTGCCAATATCCGATGGATAATGGAAAAAGCCAGGGAGTTTCAGAAAAACATCTATTTCTGTTTTATTGACTATTCTAAATCCTTTGACTGTGTGGACCATAACAAATTGTGGCAAGTTCTTAGTGGTATGGGGATACCAAGTCATCTTGTCTGCCTCCTGAAGAATCTGTATAACGACCAAGTAGCAACAGTAAGAACAGACCACGGAACAACGGACTGGTTTAAGATTGGGAAAGGAGTACGGCAGGGCTGTATACTCTCACCCTACCTATTCAACTTGTATGCAGAACACATCATGCAACATGCTGGGCTGGGATTTTAAATCCAAGGCTGGAATTAAAATCGCGGGAAGAAACATTAACAATCTCAGATATGCAGATGATACACTTTGATGGCTGAAAGCGAAGAGGAACTGAGGAGCCTTATGATGAAGGTGAAAGAAGAAAGTGCAAAAGCTGGCTTGCAGCTAAACCTCAAAAAAACCAAGATGATGGCAACCAACCCGATTGATAACTGGCAAATAGAGGGAGAAAATGTAGAAGCAGTGAAAGACTTTGTATTTCTAGGTGCGAAGATTACTGCAGATGCTGACTGCAGTCAGGAAATCAGAAGATGCTTAATCCTTGGGAGAAGAGCAATGACCAATCTCGATAAAATAGTTAAGAGCAGAGACATCACACTGACAACAAAGGTCCGCATAGTTAAAGCAATGGTGTTCCCCGTAGTAACATATGGCTGCGAGAGCTGGATCATAAGGAAGGCTGAGAGAAGGAAGATCGATGCTTTTGAACTGTGGTGTTGGAGGAAAATTCTGAGAGTGCCTTGGACTGCAAGGAGATCAAACCAGTCCATCCTCCAGGAAATAAAGCCAGACTGCTCACTTGAGGGAATGGTATTAAAGGCAAAATTGAAGTACTTTGGCCACATAATGAGAAGACAGGACACCCTGGAGAAGATGCTGATGCTAGGGAGAGTGGAGGGCAAAAGGAAGAGGGGCTGACCAAGGGCAAGGTGGATGGATGATATTGTAGAGGTGACGGATTCGTCCCTGGGGGAGCTGGGGATGTTGACGACTGACAGGAAGCTCTGGCGTGGGCTGGTCCATGAAGTCATGAAGAGTCCGAAGCGACTAAACGAATAAACAACAACCTGCTGTCTCTAAAAGTCAATGGTCTTGAGAAACTGACCAGATGAAAATCAACGTATAGCTGTGGCAAACTATAATCACTTTTACAGAATATTTAATGATGAAATGGGGAGGGGGCTATCTGACTCCATCTCATAGCTAATTTGCAGATTATTTTTGCAATTATTTTTCTTCTTCTATCAGAAGCATCCACTTAAGAGTGTTTTGCTTTAAGCCAACTGTTCTTTTAGCATTCCAATGCTGCCCACTACGTTCAAATATTTTTACTTGATGCATGGCACATCTAGCATGAAACTAACATGGACAGTTCCATTAATCAAATCTTCCCCAACCCTCTGTCCTTCCTATGCACTGGATCGCAGCTCAAATAATTCTCAACCAGCACGATCTTCTTATGACATAGTATGTGTTTACATGCATGCTAACTGCAAAAACAGCAAATAAGCTTTGTTTGCCCTAGACCTTTTCAGAAATCTTAACATACTTTACTTATTGCATGTAGATAACAAAGAAGCAATAATAAACATGCATTAGTACCTATGATTCTAAAACACTGAATACAGTAGAGTCTGGCTATCTATATCTTTCTATATAATTTACTGCATCAAGAAGAATGGCCAAGATTATAAAAGTTTTTGGTGCATGACATTTTGGAATGCCACAGATATGAGTAATCTAACATCATTTATGGAGCATGGAGTTGATTTTATAGATGCATTTAGCCTGAGTCCACTAATGGAAAACACAGTATTAGTGCCTTAAAGTAATCATGAAAAAGCCATGGGTGATGGCAGACAATACTAAAATAATAAGAGAGGTAAACAAGGAAGTCTTTTAAAAAATCTGCATTAGGGATCATATTATTTATTTTAGAAGTTTATTGTACAAATTGCTCAATTACTGTATATTTTTACATATTTCACTAAAATGTATCTTCAAAAGCTACAAATCTAAACCTTTCAGAGAATAGAATACAACAGAATTTAATGGTTCCTTAAGCGGTAAACAAGAACTGCTACCCATTTCCCAGCCATGGTAAATGATGGGTACTATACATACAGAGTATATTTCCTACCTTTGACCGGCAACCTCCATGTAAAATGGAGGTAACCTAGATCGTGTGCAATGGCTGAGAGCAACCATATAAAATAGAATGGCGTAGCAGTGCACTGCATCAGAGAAACTACCTGACTCCTATGCTAATCAATTTTAAATCCTGCAAAAGTTTATGCAACTCAAGAGGGTACAGAAGTATTCAGATGGAAAAGGGTGATAAACCAACCATGTAACTTGCCAGTTTTAATACCAGGATCACTATAATTGACTGCCCAAGGCAGGGTTTGTAACACACTAAGGTATGATTTGTTTAACCACAGTTTGTTGGATAAGCACAGTGGTGAGTTCACACAGCTTTGTAAGCCAGAACCAAACACAGATTCTGAGTCATGGTGTTGACACCTTGTGTACTAAACATGTTAGCTTCCCTCCCATATAGAATAGAGCTTTTGGTAAAGCAGAAGGTGTGACAACTATCAGTTTATCTGGGTCCTAAAATTAGCTCAAAATGAATGTGAGCATTAGGAAATTGTTTGAAGCCTAGCTTACCTGAAAATGTCATTTAAATGGCATTGAAAAAAGTTTCAGCTATACTACATATAATGGCCTCTCCATGGGAGGTTAAAAAAAAGTCAAGATGACTGCTGCAATCCCATTGTACATATGCATGATGCTGTGCAGAGGCAGGGCTTAAATCACACAGTCAGAACTGCCATCCAACATAGTGTTATAATATTTAACCTTCAGTATATATTCACTATATAATTTGCCTAAATAAGGAAAGAGTCTACAGCCATATTTCACTCCTTTATCACTCCAGAGCCGGTCTGTTTCATCATGTTCTGCCTGGACTGTGGGTTTCTTTTCCTGTGTATAGATTTCACGTGGGACAATGAGTTGTTCTGGGATTTCCATTTTCCTAAGGACAGTCCACAGCTTGACATGGTTGACACAACTAAAGCCCTTTCTATAATCAATGAAGCACATATGGACTTCTTTTTGGTATTCTTTGGTTTTCTCAATTATCCAGTGTGCATCAGCAATAATGTATCTTGTTCCTTAATCTTTTCTAAAACCAATTTGAATATTTGGCATCTCCTTTCCATGTAAGGCTCTAATCTTCTTTGGATGATTCTAAACATTGTTTTGGTAGCATGTAACATTAAGGATATTGTATGATGGTTTGCACACTGTCTCCTTTGTTTGGTATTGGCACACAGACTGACCTCTTCCAATCTATTGGCCACTGTGTTGTTCTCCAGATTTGCTGGCATAGTTTGGTTAGAAGCTTTACTGATTCTTCTTCTATTGCTTACTAGATAGGGAATATATTCTAAGGCATCTTGGATATTTATATCTCTACCAAACAGAATTTCAGCATACTCCTTCCACTTTTGTTTGAACTTACTATTATCTATTATGTCAACTGCATACCAGTTCAAAGTTGGAACTTCCTTCTGAGTTCAGAGATCTTCTGGAAGGTTTTCATTGTTTTTCTCTGTATGTTTCCATCTTTGATATCTCTACAGATGTCATTATAATTGACAAAATAACTGCTTCCTGTTTCTTCTGACACCTTTCTGAAATTTTTTGTTAAGTTCCTTCTAGACATCTTTGTTTTTCATGGCTTTGGTTTCTCTTTCCTTCTTGCCTATTTCCACTGACTGTTCTGATACCCAGTTTGCTTTTTTCTCTTTCCCCATCTTTGGTAGTCTCTCTTCACATTCATCCTAACAATTTTACCAAGAAAACCAGTAACAAATACATGTGTTAAAAACCTTTCTGAAAAGTGCAGTCAAAACCTGTATGGACACTGAATGTTTGGAAATGGGATATCCCTCCATCAGAAGAATTACTGCAAGGGATTGTTTAATAATGTTGAGAAGGCACATTGGCTGAATGTATTCTACTACCTTTTAACAAAATAATGAGCAATGGCACTTTTTAAAGACAAACTGCTGCAAAGGAAATTTCTTTCAAAACACTGTTTATCTCTGATCCCTCTCTCTCTATACTATAAAGAGAGCAGGGAGGTGAAATGCAAAGAAACAGGAGTAGTAGTGGTGAGCCATCTGGATCACATAAAAATACAAACAGCTCATTTAATGAGCCAGCACATATTGCTGATTTTATGTGAGCTGTATCTCACAGCTGCATTTCTAAACTTCTGCACAGGAATAGTGACTAGTATTAAAAATGTAAAGATATACCCAAAGCTAATTCCACCGACCAAAGTATATTTTTCTAATCAGATATTCCGAATTCAGAAAAAAGGGGCCTCAAACATTGACTGGTTGCATTTTTAGTTGCATCTTTACTTGAGAAGTTTAGGAGGTAATGCAAGAGATTCTTTTTGTAGGATTTGTTGTTTATTCATTCAGTCGCTTTTGACTCTTCGTGACTTCATGGATCAGCCCACACCAGAGCTTCCTGTCAGCCGTCAACACCCCCAGCTCCCCCAGGGACGAGTCTGTCACCTCTAGAATATCATCTATCCATCTTGCCCTTGGTCGGCCCGTCTTCCTTTTGCCTTCCACTTTCCCCAGCATCAGCATCTTCTCCAGGGTGTCCTGTCTTCTCATTATGTGGCCAAAGTATTTCAGCTTTGCCTTTAATATCATTCCCTCAAGTGAGCAGTCTGGCTTTATTTCCTGGAGGATGGACTGGTTTGATCTTCTTGCAGTCCAAGGCACTCTCAGCATTTTCCTCCAACACCACAGTTCCGAAGCATCGATCTTCCTTCTCTCAGCCTTCCCTATGGTCCAGCTCTTGCAGCCATATGTTACTATGGGGTTTTGTAGGATAGAGGCACAATATGTGTCATGAGTAAGGATGGCGAGCAGGGGGCTCCCATCCAGACTGTCAAGGCATGCGTAGCACTGAGGAATTGGTCAGCCATTCAAAGAGACACAGATCGGGACCGCCTTAACCTTTGGGGTTTATATGTCTGGGTTTTCCCACGCTTCTGCAGTTTGTTAGGATTCCTGTTAAGTACTAGCAATAAATATTAGAGACCAGTTCCTTGTCTCAGTGTGTTTCCTGGCTGTTAGGACAATATGTAATGTAATGCTATTCTGCTTTTCCATTCAAATACATTCAACATAGTTCAAATCATTAAAAGACAGAAATGAAAAATAAATAAATAAAACCAAGACAACTAATTCCTCTTTAAATAAGCAAACATCACAATAGTTAAGGGTGAAGAAATGTGCCTTAACTCATCTACTGGTAGAAAGAATGGAGCCAAATACAACAGTGCATCCCATACTTTGGAAATAAGTAAGAGAAGGGTCTCTAATACATGCCCCTGGAAGCAGGAGCATCTTCAGAATGGTGTCTCCAGAAAATTTCATTGTCCACATAGGTCCAAATTGGGAACAGGTAAGTAGACTCTATGCAAAAGGTACAGAAATACCATCCCAATAACTCTTAGAATATGGTAGTTTAAGCACAGAATATAAATTACTCATGATTACAGATTTCCAACAGCAACAATAAGAACTATTACATCCTGTAATTTACAGGTTTTAACAACAGTAAAAAGAACTATAAACTTGCTCTCATTTGAAATATGTGCCCTGAATTTCATAATATTTACTGAATTCGGCATTCAGGTTCTACTCTGTGGCATGCTTTCAGTTCTACAGTGACAGTCATCTAGACCACTCTGAAAAATTTGATTCATGTCCTTGAGTCTTGCTAAAATTATAAAGATGCTGTCAGGTGAAAGGAAAGTTTATTAGCAAATAATAAGCTGAACATAAAGTTTTAAAATATTGCATTTAAATAAATAATGAAAACACAGGCTTGTTTATCTGTTCTCTTTTTGAATTTTAACATTTTGAAGTAACAATTTCAGCCTTTTGGCAAAATTTTTGCCTAATTATGCAAAAACCAATTGAGATGAAATTCAGTTATTACAACGTACCATGGCATTTTATTTTTTAGAGCCAATGCCATTTTCCTAAGCTTCTTATTGCCACTTGAGTGTCTTGTGACAGTTAAAACAATGTGTACAGATTACAAGACAGATCTAAAATAATTATTTTTCATGACACATACAGACAGCCATGGAAATTTTGCAGTTAATCACTGAAATGCTTTAAGATGAAGTCTGCTGGTTTTTTTCAAATATTTCAAATATAGGGAATTTTAAGCTTCTACATAAAGATGAACTCTTCTGTAAAAATGTCTTAAAACGTCTTGTGTTACTCCAGGTATGTTTCTCATGACTAATATTAAATGAAGTGAGACTTACAAGAAAACAGTTCCTTTCTTTAAAAAAAATTGAGATTATACGATTGCTGCATCTAATGAATCACTTCCTTTTACGAGCTGACCACCAAATGTCAAAAATTAATGCCAGGATTCAATTCTTCAAAAACATTTTATGAAGGTCAAGTTATACCAACTTAAAAAAAACCCTAAACTTTTAACCTGATGATGTGAGAACTGCAAGTATCTATCTCAGCAGAACTACGAAAAGGCCATTCCATCAACTGCAGATAGATGGAATGGTTTCTGCCAGGTGACAGCTGAGAAGGAAAGATAACTGTTGAAACTGGACCAGCGTGGACATGAAGTTTATCTCTGTTTAACTGAGTTTTGAATCCATAGCTAGCAAGAGTGGGATTGGACTGGGACCATGGCATATGAAAAAATGGCAGCACTTGCAGATCCATTTTCCTACCTCTAATATCTGGTATTTACAATGTAAGGAAAGTCCCAATTTACATCAGTGGGAGCTCTCTTCCTTTTGCAAATTGCAAGAGCTATGTCAACCTGCAATGTAGTGGAAAAGAAAATGTCCTTGCCCTCAAGCTATAATCCCAGAATGATTTCCCCTGTCTCCTGTAAACATTTATTTATTATAGCTAAAACTGCAAACTGAATGAGAATTATCACATCTAGTTTGATCCTACCCATGAATTATGAAGGGCACATCCTTCTTTGGAAAGGAACATTCTCTCTAAAAACAAGATTTGTATTTTACACTCAGGAAGACCCAGAAATAATTTCTAGGAAAATGTCCAACAAACTTTTGCAACTTCTGCGCTGGGACTTTGATTGGAGAAGGGTTCATCAGGGTATCCATAACCGCCCAGAGTCCCCTTTTGGGGAAGATGGGCAGTGATAGAAATTTGAAAAATAAACAAACAAACAAACAAACAAACTTAGTACAAAATCATCAAGTGACACAAAGTAGTTGCCTGTATTCTATCCATGCCCAGATGAACAATGCACGCATCAGTTTTCTACCTTTTGCCATCCATGAGAGAGAAGAGGCTATTAAATAGATTGAACAGTTTTTTTTCTACTCTGTCACCCTCATCTATTGTGACATAGAGTTTTCCTCTCAACAATACATGCCTCTAGTCAACGACTACAGCTGTCTATTTTTATGACTGAGGATAATAAAAGAATCTGGGAAAGGTCAAATCAACTAATTGGTTACAGAGTCAGTTCTCAGTACAGAAGTTGGAAATATTCTTGTGAAGTAAATCAGGTTGACATACTGGATTAGTTGCTGCAGATATTACTGTCATTTTTAACTCTAAACCTGTAATTTTTCATTCATATTTCAAATGGATGAAATAAAATGTTGTCACAGGCATGTTAAGGAAAATATTACAAATTTCTCACTGTAAATAAATGGCTATGTGTATGGTAGTACATAGGTCTATTTTCAAGCAATGCATTTGGATTCATTGCTTACCTTATCCCCAAAGCATAATGAAAAGAAATTACTTGCATTTAATCTAACAAAATGTGATGGGTACTGCAAGTATTAAAATGAGAGAGAGAGAGAGACTTTGAGTAATGTCACTGCATGAAGGCTTCTTCTCTGAAAGATCATGGACCATAATCTACCACTTTGGTCCAATGTAAGTTGGTAGGTTGATGTTTTTCTCTCCCGAACTCTGAGAAAAAGCGACTGACCCAAAGTCACCCAGCCAGCTTCCATAAGGGAAGACCACAGCTCATGGTCTCCTGGCTTCTAGTCTAGCACCTTTAATTATTACACTAAACTAGTACTCTCTCTCAATCTCTTTCTTTCTCTCTCTCTTCCCATACACACCCACACAGCCCAAATCTTAGAAGACTGACATGTTTCATAGTGTTTTGCTATTTTTACTTGAAATCTAATGATATTGTAGCATGTCACCCACACATTTGCAAAAATGTAGGCCAGAATATTGAACACTTGTGAAATTTCTGCCATTTTTATTTTTGATTTTGGGGTTCTATGAATATCACCGGGTTTATGTGCATTACAATACCTGCAAGCATGACATTGTTAACCTTGGATTATGAGATAGTCTTCAAAAACTACTGATGATGTAATGATCTACATAAATGAAAATACAGGGAACTCTACCATCACACAGGCTTTGCTGTGTGGACATTCTTCTCATTTTTTTGTTGTTGTTTATTCGTTCAGTTGCTTCCGACTCTTCATGACTTCATGGACCAGCCCAGGCCAGAGCTTCCTGTCGGTCGTCAACACCCCCAGCTCCCCCAGGACGAGTCCGTCACCTCTAGAATATCATCCATCCACCTTGCCCTTGGTCAGCCCCTCTTCCTTTTGCCGTCTCATTTTACAAGAGCAAAAACTAAAACTGAGGCCCTTACCAATTGTTACTGAAATAAGACATACTTAGCTACTGATCTGTTATAAAGAATTCAGAGGCTTCACTTCCTAGTGCGAGTAGAATTTTTGATACAATTAGTTTTATGTAAAAAGTATCCTTCCACATTTGTTCCACCCACAGTTCTGAAAACAGAAGGGACTTTGAATCAATGGAAATTTCCATAACAGAAATACTGTAGGGACTCTATAATGTAGCCACTTACCCATTGCTCCACAAAAAGAAAAACAGATCCAAAAGAATCATAACAGATTTAAATATGCTGATTTTTCAAAATATCAGAACACCTTTAGGATTGTTCAGTTTGTTTTTTCAAATATATACAGGCTGGGAAAGGTGACGACTGGGGAAGGCAATGGCAAACCACCCCGCTATAGTCTGCCAAGAGAACGTTGCAAAAGCAGCGTCCTTCCAAAGGGTCAGACATGACTCAGTGCTTGCACAGGGGACCTTTCACCTTTTCCATTCATATATACACACAGTTATACATACACATCTGCACATATACTGAACCTCACCACTTAGCCTGCTTTCCAGATTATATTGGTGAGTAAAATCAAGGCTCCCTTTCCATTTTGTGATGGGTTCAAGTTTGATTCAAAGGTAAACAATCTTCCAAATACATAAGACATCTGAAAACCTAAGACTCAGATAAACTGAATTCCTTCTTTGTCTTTCAGACCCCATTACCATCTTGGATGCTATTCTGGTGGCTCACACAGTTCTTCAGAGCAAATATTTGGGGATACAGAGGATCTGGGGTTTGAAAGTGACTCATCCTGCTAGCAGTTTATACTGAAAAATAAATTCAACTCCTTTTTAAAAAATCCAATCCTCACAGCACATTAAAGAAGTCGGAAAATGTGAATCCTGTTCTCCACTATGCTGCAATAACTGTATCCTATATGCAACAGAGATTCTAGTAGATACTGCCTATAAACATCTTTAAGTGAATAAAATCCTTTGCCATCATCTTCACAATTCTGCCCACCCTATTCCTACCTTTGTATCTTTTATTCTCAGTTCACTTATAAAGTTGTCTAAAGGCACATATACAGTATGTCTGGCTCTCCCCTGTTCAGTGATCTCTTACTGTCCAAATATTAATCATATTGTTATACAAAGCTTCTCTTTCCTTGATGGTCCTGATAAGCTTCTAGCTTATAATAGTCATTATTGAAATGAGATGAGCAGGATTTATCTTTTCAGTAAATTAAACCTGCATTCATTTGGAAGTTGAGGAAGAGGAAGTGGAAGAGGAGGGACAGCAAAGAAACTAGCACCTTCCCAGGTGAGCAATCATGCTGACCCATAAGGTGTTCATGCTGTCCATCACCCCAACCTTATCTGGACTTAGATAGAAACAAAAGAAACAAAGATTTTATGGAATCAGAGAACAAAGTTCTTATAGAAGAGCACCACTAGACCAATTTAGTCCTTCCTAATTGTAATAAGGAAATAGGTTCCCTCAACACATGTGAGGCCCAACTTTTGTCTATAGGAAACTACCTCTATTTAACAAACAAGGAGATTCTAAATGACCTGTCCAAGTTTGAGGAAAACTGCAGATTTTAAAAGTCACCTGCCATGGAAGCTTTCCTTTAACTAACAATGTTAAACTAACTAAAGGAAAGTGAAAGTGAGTCTATATTCCATGTATATTATAAACTGTGACTGAAAAAACAACAACAAAGCACTTCTGAATAACTGCAGCTAAATTGCCATCTGTGCAGACTACCCTACATTCATAAGTTTAGGTAATTTTTGTTCTTTGGCAAATAATTGAACACTTGCTCTTGTAACAAATTCAAATTCAATCATCGCTGCATGCCTCCATCTACACATCCAAATAACCCCAGGCATTTTGGGCACTGATTCAATTGTTTAATCCAGCATGACAGAATGATTTCTATCAGCATCCAAGGTTAAAATTTGAAACAGCACTAGTAAATATTGCATTAGAGACAGAACCGAACCCACTATTCTGTCTGACACTATTTTTGGATATTTAAAAAATTTAAAATAGTATTTTCATTATGTATATATTCAGATATCTAGGATATGTTTTAAATTCAACCATAATGAAATTGTGTAAAATTTGTTCATACCAGAGTAAATCGTTCATATCCAAGCAATTTAGACTTAATCAAGGGACTAACTTTACAGCTTTGATCTATACATGGCAGTGGAGAAATGGAAAGCTGACACAAACATGCAGTGGTGTTTGCAGTTATAGTGAAGCAGACTCACACTATATTAACAAATACCTGCTGAAGTCTTCTATAGTTTTATATGGCATTGTGGTTGATTTACTAATTGATGGGACTTCAATGCCATTTCAATCTAATAATTCTAAGCACGTCCACATGCTTAGCAGCTTCCCACACTATTGGTTCAAGTGTGGAAACAGGAGCATGGGAAGTGCCCCAGGAAGACAGAAGGTCTTCTCTAAGAAAACAGAAGCATTCCAATTCCTAGATTAGGGTTTTAAATTAATCTGTAATATAGTACTGCCATTTGTACATAACTGCTGAGCAGTAGTTTTCAGACTGTTTTCCACTGAACCCTAGGATGATTAATCAGGAACAGGAGATGACTTTCTCTAGAAAACTATTACGAAGTGGCAGCAGAAGCGATCATGGGGTGTGTTCCATAAAGCATTTGGTATGTTACAGTTCAATAAATCATAGACTATACACAGATTGTCCATTAAAAAATGTTAATCCCACTTAAGGCACTCAAATAGAACATATGACTTTAATATGTAGACCTACATCCCTGCCCCCCGACCACTCCCACTAATCTCAGTTTGTATGGCACAAGTAGAAATCTGGAGCTATTTTTAACTTGAGAAATATTTTCAAAGGAGATTAGGCTTGCAATCTTGCAATACAATTTCCCAGCAAAGTACAATCAAACATAGGTACCCCAGTAACAGCTGATCCCCAAGTTCAACCTTCTGTAATAGAAGAAGAGCCTTTGGGAATTCACTGTAAGCATTCTGATTCCAGCAAAAGAAAAATAAAAGTAATTGCAACTGACTTCAAGGCTTTCTTTTAAGATTAAAATATTATTGTGCCTACACATACCAAAAGGGGCTTGTTGCCTTTTAAGTAGTTTTCCACATCACACATTCTCTACAATGTATATTTAAAACTAAATTAGATGTATCATCTCTTTGCTCTTGAATAATCTGCATTTTGGTCTTTTTCTGTTTATGTGAAGCAAGTTCATACTGTACTGAGCATAACTATTACATCTCTCTGTGCTAAGGGAATTAATAGTTGAGATTTTATTTTGAACAATGAAATTCCCTGTTATAATGACACAGTAACAATCTGATCACAGCAAGAATTGAAGTATGTGGGGGAAAATGCTATTTTTCAGTTACAAATGCAAAAATTGCTAAAGTACTTCCATGCTGAGATTTAGAATTTGCAAGTAGAAAGTGATTTTAAAACTCTTTGATCTGGATTTCATTCATAGCAATATAATCATTTGTCCATGCCCTAAATTTGACAAGAACAGAGTTTTGCTAATCCTTTGAAACAGGTGCTTTGGAACACACAGGAGCCATATACAGCATCCGGTTTTGAATTATTAAAGATTTAGAAACTGTTCCCAACTGTTCTCCATATGTGCCTTCCAGCTAAGTGAAGTGGCTGTGCATGCATACACATGCAGATAAAACCAGGAGCAGCAACTTATGAAACAGCCACACCATCTTAAAAGACAGGAGTGCTTTAACAATCAGAAAGAGGTGCTTTATATACATTCCTGTGTACTGCAAAGCACCTCTACTGAAGGATCTGCAAAGCCTTAATGTACATAGATAAATTTAAAAGTATAGTATTTCACCACATAATATAATTGCAACTTATCTATGTATGCTCAACTTATTATGCAAGCAAAATACTAATTCTTCAGACTAGAATCCTGTGCAATTGCTTCCCATTACAAAACACAGTCTTGTGTATGTACAGGGCTACAGACCTTCTCTGCAAACCAAAATTTTCCACTGCTGATCTTTAGTACAATAGCCTATAAGAATCTCTGGTCAGGATCAATAAGATATCTGGATCAATAACAGTAAGGGCCAATTTTTGATGGCAGGATCAATCAAACAAAGGGTTTTATTTTCAGAAGCTTGAGAAGGGAAAGTCTCAAATAAAAATTATGTTAAAAATTTAGTGGTTCAAAAACCACTAAAATTTAGGTCGCTAAATATGCTATGGATTTAAGAAGTCCTTCACATAACTTCAACTCTATATTATTTTACTGTTTCTTCATAATATATTAATGTATTAATCAAGGTCTGCTTGGGTATTGATGTAAGACTCAAGGAATTATGGGAAAGGAAAAAGCCACTGTTCTCTTTCATTCGATCCTCCCCAACACCACCACCCCTGCCCTTTGAGACTTTGGAGGTTGAAGGCCTGCAGCTAGGAGCTAGCAGACTTATGCTGTCTGACTGAGAAAAGTTATACCAACACATACAAGATCTATGTTTATACTGGGGAGAATCTAGTAACTTTCCCTATGAGTGCCCTACCAAAATTTCTGAAGTATCATCTAAGTTTAATATTTACGGGAAAGAGGGAAATTTAACAGGCAGATGCCCTAAATGTTTCAGATGTGGCCTGTTTGGAAAGGAGTCAGCCCCAGCTTCCAGAGACCCAGAGGTTGGGTCACACAGAAGTGGAGCACAGAAATCTGCAGCTATGCATCAACATTCACCGGCTTTAATTAATTAAATTATATGGCTGCCCACTTATACACACCTCTGGGCTGCTTACAATGGTTTAAAAATAAGTTAAGTAAAAATAGAATAAAAACCGGTTATGTTGGGGGAAATCACAATTTTACAGAGACAACCCAACTCAAAGGTTGGTATCCGTATCATCTTGGCCCAGTACCTGTGAAAGAGGCAGGTTTTCAAGGCATTTAAAAGCAGGCAGGGTTAGGGCTGTATGGATTTCCTGGGGAATGTGTTCCAGAGGGCAGGTGCAGTGTCAGAGAAGTCACACTTTCTGGGCCCTGTCAGATGTCATTGTTTAAAAGGCAGGACCCGAAGCATGCCAGCCCTGTCAGATCTTATTGGACAGGCAGCTTATTTATTCATTTCTTTATCCAGTTTAAATGACCTCCAAGAAACCAAGAAACTCTGGCAGTGAACAAAATAAAAGCAGAGAATTTCATTAGAACAAGAAGCCAATGAAAACTGCATTGAGGCTCAATAAATCAAATATCCAGGCTCTACTGTTCTTGTTACCCTACAAACCCAGTCAGCCTTGGAAATACAACTGGGTAACCCTAGTAAATGCTGAGGCCACAGTCAACTTTACTGAAGTCTGAAACTTCCATCATGAATATGCTCTACCCACTCAACTTATCCAATTCCCTGCTATGATTGAGTCTACTGATGGCCAGCTCTTCTGAACATCAATAGTCTGCTCTGGGTAGACCTTCTGCATATATACAGCTTTTATATTGTCTGCAATTAACCAATTTACCTAACCACAGGTAAATTTTATATAGCATTGTTGTTAATATTGTATGAAAGCTGTGTCTATAAGCTTCTATTGCAAACATGTTTCTGAATATGGGCTTAAATATCTAGAGAGTCAAGATTTATCACCACTGCTTGGAATGAACTCTGACATAAGTAAGTTTAAGAGTACAGGATACATTAATCAAACAAAACAATATTGGAAATAATATTAAATATTTTCCTGCAGTGCAGGTAATAATGAAAATGGCGGCCAAGTCTACTGCATATGAAGTTGGATTTAGAAATTAAGATTTTAATTATTTCCTGGTTTTCTCCCTGATTTTGAGCTTCAAAACAGAACAATGCAATGCTTTAATGCACTTTTAGGCAGTCCCTTCTATCTGGCTAAAAGCTTATTTCATTATCTTGCCATAGCACACCAACTGCTTCAGACCCTAATGTTTTATATGGTTCTAAGATCACAGCTATACACAAGCCCACACCATCCAGTTACTGAATGAAAAAGAATGTTATCTGAATTGGGAAAAGAGGGTTCTGCTAATTTTCCCTGACTTATTTGAATTCAGATCAGCTCTTTAATATTGTGACAATGTACAAAGAAGAGTATTGGGGTAGAGAAAATGCATCAATTCAGTTTTTAATTTTAACTGTAACACTTCCTGTCTCATGTTCTATTTGAGAGGTTTCCTTGTTCAGCTTTCAAGGATTGCCATGGGTTTATCATCCCAAATCTGAAACTTCAAGTATTTATTTCCATTAGCTCAAATGAATATTATGTTCTCTATCTTGTCCATTAATATACAAAATGGTTTCTCTAGGGGTAGCCATGTTAGTGTGCTGCAGCAAAACCCAAAATACATGAAAGCCAATAAATTTATTGTAGTATAAGCATTTGTAGAAAATAGTCTACTTTATTCAATGGATGAAGCATTATCTTGAACTGCAAGAATATATACTTATTGTTGGGGAAGTTTATTCACCATGTATCTGATAAAGCATACCCTAGTCTATGGAATTTTATACAATTATAAACTTACACACACACACACACAATACAGAGATAAAACAATTTTAGGTTGCATTGACAACATCTAAATCACTATTAGATTATATATTTTAAAACTATAAATCACATATTCATTTACAATTGGTCTAACTAGCTTGAGATGATAGGAACTGAACTCCTAAAGACCTTGTGGACAACAGATTATATTTAATTCAGTATTTCAGCTTTCCAGAAATGTCTTTGCCTTGTCATTTCTTTAATCAAATTTTACTTTATAAACTCTTTAGTGTAGGTAGCTTTCTTTTTTTGTTTATGCTGGTCTGCAAAATGTCAAGTAAGTCTGTGGCATAAAGCTTTCATACAACATGAACAACAATGCCATATAAAATTGCAAAATAAGAATGGCTAATAAAATAGTATCCCTAGTCAGTAAAATCCAGTTAAACTCAGTATAATCCACTACAGGTATTAAGAAGCAGAAAGGGCTTTATCTGCACATAACATTTAACAAAAAAGAAGAAAGAGGAGTGGGAGTTGGGAACATGCCTGGGAAGGGAATTCAATCATAGGATCTTTACTGATGGATGTGAGAAGGTATTCCTTTCCATACTCACTAAAAGCTTTAAAGGCTAAGGCCAATTCTTTGAATTTCACTCGAAACAAACAGATGGTGAGAGAGATCTTCTACACTGGTGTAATAACTAAAAAGTCTTGCCATTACTTTTCAGAAGCAGCTTGATAGCCTGTATAGGTGATAGTCCAGCTGAGATATTATTACTATATGGATAACTATAGCAGACCACCTGTCTCCAAAAAGGGATTGGCACATCAGCTAAAACTGGTAAAAGAAGTGGAAGAAATCCACTTCTGCAGCAATCTTGGATTTAAAAATACCCTTGTACTGGCCTGTCCAAAGCAGGTTAAATACCATTTCCTTGGACAGATTAATCATTGGCAAGCAGTATCTCTGCCTAGTATTAAAGTTCTGTATTCTAGCTTCTGATCTAATCTCAATACTAGCTTCGCAGACCTAGTATTCATATACTGTTGTTATATTCCAGTGAAAAGAATGGATAGAGCTGTGTGTCTTCCACTTATGGATAGTTCCTAACTCCAACCAAGTATTCATTCTTTATCTGTACCAAACAAGGAATGGAACAGAATCCTGTAGAACATAATAGCATAAGTACTTGGTACCCAATTACAGCAGCCTTCCTGGAATCTGCCTGTCAAGCAGAGGCACAGCCACCAGGCCCATCTATTCTAGACTTGATCTTCATTCAAGTCAGGTAATCAGGAAGGGCACCATGATTGATTGTACTTAATGCAACTAAAAGGTCCAGAAGAATCAATATGGATGCTATTCTTCTGGCCCAAAAAATGCAACCAAAATGTTTCCAGTGCAGAAAAACCCAGAAAAATCAATGTTGCACAAGACACCTTGAGATGAATAACCGTACCCAACAAGCATCTTGCGACTAAAAATGAGATATGCTAAATGAGTTAATAAGAAAAAGACTTAAAACACAAGAACTAAGGCTTAGTAACTCCTGTTTGGATGTAACTTTGTTTTAGTCTTAGGAGGCTGACTCTTGGGCTGGTAAGTCTTTCTTCTCCTCAGCAGTCTTCAGCAGTTCTGAGGAAGAGAGTAAAAGCTTTCATTTCCAGTTTAGCATTATATTAAAACCTGGACAAAACTTATTTTTTAACTATGATTCAGTGAAATAAGTCTGAATAAATCATGATCTACAGTTTGGATACAGCACTGAACAGCTGTTAACTGAAAAACAGAAGCAGAGGAAGAAAAAGGGATCATATTACAAGCTTCATACTCCCACACAACATTAACCAAGAAGTGTGCATCTTTTGTAAGGGGATCAATGGGACATTTAACCTTCAAGGAGTATGCTACAAGGCAATTAATTAAAATTGATTTAATTAAATCCGTTATTAGAGTTACCATACTTCTATCATATATAATTCAGTGGCAATTTATGGAGGGGTTTTTAGGGCTATGCCCAAAACTTTTAGAGTCTGCCTACAGTTCTGGGTTTCAATGGACAATCCTGGCAAGCCACAAGTGTTTTCAGTTTCTTCTCTGCTATTCATTATTAAGTTAGCCTTCATTTGATTAGCACAATAAGCAACAGTAGTTTCTGAGAGAAATAAGCTGGAAAGATAACTAAGATAAAGCAAGCTCCATGTACTGTATACCATAAGCGTTGAGAGCCATATTTCACCCAGTTAAGTTCCCTTTCTCTGCTGAAGGACCAAAATAACAGCCCATTTCAGGTCAACAACCGAGAAACACAGTATGGATAGGTGAGGGCTCATGGTTCCCATACCACTTTATTGCCTATGAAAAGCCTGAAAGGAATAATCATTCCATCAGGTTCTAGAGAGTACTGACTGCCAACATGTGTCGTGACTTTTCAGAGAAAACAGCTGTTTCCACTGACATCACAACCATTTGTGTCATATCAGAGTGGAGCCATCTAGTCTGATTACTACTGTACTCCTTTCTTGCAGGTACTTAAGGAAAGAAGGGAAGGGACCAAGAGAAACAGACAGCCAGTAGTGTGCCTCCACCTGCATCATTGGTGTGTAGCAGCTCATTTTACTTCATTAAAGGGACAATCAGATAAATACACAGAGGCTGGGAGTAAGTACTGAAAATGTTCTTGATGTTCCTCTGCACAAACACATCCTTCGGCCATCCAAAAAGATCTATAGAATAGATGCACTGAAGGACCTACCTTTAAAAGCTTTTGCCATAACTATTTATATTTTTAAATTAGTAGTGATGGAAAAAAACCAACTTGGCTTGCTTGAACAAAGACCATCAGAAACTGCAATGCAGCAAATAAAAAGAAGACAGAAATTGTGTTCATTAGTTTTTACTGCATAAGAAAATATAACCAAGATTCTTCCATTTTAAACTACCAGGAACTTTCTAATGCATTTTAATTCCTTGTTATGAATTTTTTTTTTTTAATCTTAGCCTTGTTCAGCTGTAGCCAAGTGCACTTACTTCTGGCATTATACTGGAGCTTACCTGCATTTTAAGAAGAGAGTAAAGAATAAAATTCTTGGTCTTAAACTCCATTAAAACACATATGGAAACTTATCTATTGGATTCCTAATTAAAATGTTTTTTAAAAATCTGGTGTCATTTCAGCTCCAGATTATGATTTGTTTTTTGTGAATCATAAGAGAGCTTTCAACTTACACTTTGCACATGAGAAGTGCAGAGAAGTGCATATCCAATATCCAGCTATGGTTTTACCAGAAGGTTGTTGCTCTGCTTACTTAACAAATACTCCAGCTATTCATGCATATATGCCTTTATTAAATAATTTCTTTTGTTCAAAAAAGGTAGGATTTCTATTATAATTTTCTTTAAATGCATACTATTTAATCATTCAGATGAGTTAGCAAGTAAATTGCATACATGCGTACGTGTAATAAACAAGCTAATTAAACATACTTTACCAGTTAGATATCTTAGCTTAGTCTTCATTTTATATATTAAGTTGTAGCATAAAAGTATATAGTTATGGATCTGGATACATAATATATGATTTTTCCAACGTATGAACCCGAACTTGAGATTTCTCCATATAGAGCTATCAGTGTAGGGACTCTGAAGCAACGGCTACATTTCCACGTAGTTTTGTTCTCTCCCATTAGCTTTTCATACCAGTAAGTGTAGCTAACAAAGCTGCACAGTTCCATCTATTGAACTGGGGACTTTGGGCTTATTCTCAGAACAAACCAGAAGCCAGGTCTGCTCTTGTCCCAGAGCAACAAAAGAATTTCATTGGTTCATACTATCTAGATAGTATGACAGAACCACCTAGGTTTGTGAGCTACACTCAGGGACTAGAGAAATTAAAATATTACTCTTTCATGACAGCATAACTAAAACCTTTTTAACAGCTGGTAGTCAATATCATTCTGGTGATCTGTTTCAATGAAGATAGAATGGCCAAATAAAACATTGGTGATGGGTGGAGATTATCACCCAGTAGGCAGGACAGGGCAAGCAAATTCTGATATGTAACTGGATGTTCAAGTATTAGGACTGAAAAGGAAACAGACAGCTGGACTTGCTTTCTGCAATAAAGTCTGTGTCACTGCAGTTTTATTAATAGCATGAATCTTCATTTTATGGTCATGTTGTAATAAACCTTACGTTACAGGAACTCCATCTCTGGTGACCTTCTAAGGAAACTGAGTCTTAGATAAGCATTTGAGTGATATTTATTTGCACTTGAAACTGAGGTTCTCATCCAATATTGACATAATTGTTTTTTACCAAGGAATGACTATAGCCTTGTTCTAATTGATGTAAAAAACCACAATTGTCTCAATGTAGTAAATTGACCATTTAAAAATATTCGCAGTAAACAAGTATGCAACCACAGTGTCCCACAATAACCTTCATTTGCTATTTACCCCTGGATATGTGTATTTACAACAAAGTTATAAGCCTTCCCCAGGACTCCATATAGCTCATCAATTGCACTGAGGGTAACTCTAAACAAAGCCTGTCATTTTTGTTAATTTAGTGCTATTAGATGAGTTATCCTGATAAAGGGCTGAAAACAAAATGGATGATGTCAGATCACGAGGATCAGCTTGTATTCTTATAGATTAAATCATGTTAATAATTAATTAATGATTAATAATGTATATTTATGATATTTTGGGGTGTTAAGAAAAAAGTAGTTATAATGTAAGAAATAATTATCATTCAGCCCAGAAACCCGTTATTTGTTAAGATTAGTACTGGACATTTATATATCAGATTGCCAACCCAGTATAACAATATAATCTTTGTAATTTCTTTAATATATTATTCAACCTTCAAAGTTGCACTTCTAATATCCCTCATTGTACAAAAGGGCATTAGCTGAGCAAAATATATTTATGTATGCTTGTATCAGAGGAAGGGAGAATAAAATCAATGGAACTATTTGCTTGACTAAAGCAGAATACGTAACTCCTGTCTCTTGCAGAACACAAGATCTAAATCCTTTTGACATTAGATAAAAATGAAATTTCAGCATCGCCATCAATTCAGCATCAAATTTCTTGGTTAGCCAAAACTGAGGTAGGGGAGGAAGAAAGTGGTTTAAGTTTTTAATCTTATTATAAAACAGACTCTAAATATGCAGACTGCAATATAATTTGGGCAGTCATTATACTACTAATACAGTGGATCAAGCAAGGTTTGATCAGTATTGTATTAGATTTTTTTCCTAAAAAAATATTTTTAGCATAATATGATGACACTAAATGGTTACCAACAGATACTTCTCAAAGGCCAACAAGCAAAACAAACAAAAAATGCCCATCAACCTTCCATCTTTTAAAAAAGTGTGGTCCTGACTGTAAAAAAACTTTGTTATCTCAGGCAAAGAAGTACACCATTTTGACTCTCACTAAGAGTGAAACATTATGCATTTTGTTCCACAGACTTTTCATTGGCCTTGGTTGTAGTTTTCCTCTGTAGTTTTCATTTTGGTTGCTTATTTTTTTTAATTTTCTGTTTTAATCCTATGTAAATCACTCAGAGTTGTAATTTATAAGTTGAATGGCCATATAAATTGATTGATTAAATAAAAATAAATATAATTACAGTTTTTTTAAGCATTTCATATATACGAAGTAATCGAGTCAAGCCAGGCTACACTCCCTCAAACTCCCTTTTTCATGTGGGGTTTCAGACATGGCAAGAATTAAATGACTGATTCATTGATTGATTATGTGCCATCAAGTTGTTTTCAACTTCTAGCATCCGCATAGATAGATTTTTTTCCATGATGACCTATCCCTAATTTGTTCTTTCAAGTCTCTCAATGGTGCCCTCATCACCACTGTAACTGAATCCATCCACCTTGCCGCTGGTTGTCTTCTTCTCTTTCCTTCCATCTTTCCCAGCTTTAGAGCCTTTTCCAGAGAACTAGGTCTTCCCATAATGTGTCCCAAGTAGGGTTAATTTGAGTCTGGTAATTTGTGCCTTAAGTGAGAACTCTGGGTTGATTTGTTTGATGATCCATCAGTTTGTTTTCTTGTTGTCCACAGTATTCTCAGGAATCTTCTCCAACACCAAAGTTCAAAGGTGTCAACATTCTTCCTATCCTGTTCCTTTAAAGTCCAACTTTCTCTTCTGTAGAGTGTCATGGGAATATCATGGTTTGCATGATTCTGATCTTTGAAGGTATAGACACATCATGGCATTTGAATATCTTTTCCAAGGCCTTCATGGCTGCTCTACCAAGTGCTAGCCTGCGGCGTATTGCTTGACTGCTTGTTCCTTTACTGTTGATGGTTGATCCTAAAAGGCAGAAACTATCCACCACTTCAATATCTTAATTGTCAGTTCTAAGGATAATTATAGTTTTTTTTTTACTTCTATCCTGAAGAGGATGAAACTTGATGACCTGCATGTACTTTTAAGGATATCCTCAAAGCTACTGCTTGCTACTGAGCTGAACATAATACCTCTTGTCGATACTGTCCAGGGTTCTTCAGAAGTGGCATATCCATCATCCTGTCCATATCAGATTGTACTACAGTACTGGTTTACAGCCACCTTTTTGACCATTATCAATATAGTGCCTATGTCAACAGAACTGGTGGCTACTTGTTGCTGTGGAATGACAATTCCCAACAATTGCAACCAATATAGCCAGTGCAAGATATAATAGAAATTGAAGTTCAGCAAAACCTGCAGGAGTATAAATTTCTTATGTTTGCTTTATAGGATAATATTATTACAGCAGTGAATGCCTAAAAGCTCATAATTATCTAGAACATTTTCCCTTATACAACCTCTGTTGTATAAACAGATTTGATTGAAAAATCTTGTATTCATAGAATAACAAATCAAATTTATAGTAAATTAAGATGAATTAAAAAGTGCTTGAAACTCCTATGCTTAAGGACCTGATTACAAGTAGTATTGGCTATTAAGCAGTTATACAAGCAATGCATTCCAAATCTTATTAGCTATTTATATACCAGAACTGCAGGTCTTGAAGCTGGTTTATTTGCATCATGGGCAGCATAGCCCTATTACTTGCTGAAGTAGCTGTTTCTAAAATAATTAGCCAAAGTATATGTTCCAGTGTATTTATGAAAGGTAACAAAACTGAAGTATTCCAATCTGATTAGACCCAAATCATTTCAGAGCTGCTAAAAAGCCACAGCTCCCCCTAAATCAATTTGGAGTCCAGTCCAGTGCTCAGACTTGTACATGCTTCACTTGGCATAAAATTATTCAAGGTCGGCATTACAGCCTCATCATTTCTCTGTCAGATGACAGATGAGACTGATGGCTTATGCTTCAGCTGTCACCAGAGCACCCATGAAGAACTAGCAAGCAGCCAGAGTTCTATTTGAAAGACTAATTCTTCCCGTCTTGCATGGTCTAACAGCACAGATGTTCGACTACATTATCTTCAAATGCTTGTTCTACACTGGCCAAGACAGGGATTGCCCACCTGTTCAGGTGCAAGGTTTCATAACATTTTTGGCATGGAAACCAATTTTTTTTTAAAAAGTTTCAAAATGAAAATTTATAATTTTCAATTTTTGGTGATCTCTCAACTGAAATATCATGTTTTCTCATATGAAAACTCACAAGTTCTCATGCAAGCCCAACAAAATTGTATGATGTTTGACCTTTTTTTTAAAATTAAACTTTTAAAAATGAAGGTTGGAATTCTGGAATACCAACTAGGGATGACTAGGCATGTGCAAATCCAGGACTGCTGACTTTGGGGCTAAGATGTGTTGTAAAGCAGGAATTCTCAGTTTAAAACCTGCCTCTGTCCTAAACTAATGATGTCTTCTTAGGCAAACCATTCTCTCTCAGACTCATTCTATAACATAGCAAGGATAATACTGAGCTACAGTACAAGGTCACTCTAAGGACATGGTCAGATGTAAAGAGGACAAGACTGAAGTGGGCATTTTCAAAAGTGTAGCTTGTCACTATCAAAAGGCTTTAAGCCATACATTTAGGGTGTATAGAAGGCATAAACTGTACCATAATCTTGTCATTTTGCATATGTCACTTGCCATTTTGCATACATCACCATAAGTACTTAAAAATCATAAGAATAAAATCCAGCTACACACAAGAAACTACATGTGGATGGGGAGCTATTCCATCATATGTTTAGTTTAATACAGAGATCAGTCTTGTCATCAGAACTATGCAAATAGATTTATCCATTATAACAGCAAAGAATTAAAATCAGATCTTACTACACTCAAAGTAAGCATGTTATAAGGGAAGTCTCAAACCAGGCGTAAATGTACTTTCTCTTGTCGCTTCTCATACTTCTAAAACCAAAGAGAAAACCTCTTGCTTAATGCTGAAGCAATTACTTCTGGAGGTGAGTATTCACAGGTCAGGATTCAGACTCAGATATGTTATTTTTGAATTAATGGCTATACTAGACAATCCTTTGAATACTTACTCAAGACCTTTTCCAGATGCTGTAATTTTCCTCAAAGGGCTTTTCAGCTAAGGCTGAATTAACGAAATTCCATTATCGCAGCAGGCACTTCAGCAGCTATTGTGGAGAACAGCTATTTCTCCACAATAGCACTTAAAAATAGTAGATGTAGTTCCTGGAAAATTAATTATTAAATAATCCTTCTTCTTCCAAGAAATCACTCTGTTGCACCTGTTTTGCTATAAGCCCACTACTTCGCTAGAGAGTAGCAAGTAGGAACTGTGTGGAGATGTCACAGACATTTATTCTTCTCTTGTGGTATTTTCTCTGCCCTTGAAAAAAATGTTTGAACTTGCTTTTGTCTCCTTCCTTTGAGGTTTCTACAATTCATGTGAACAGCATCCTTATTTTAAATAGATGTATAATGTAATAAATTGCTGCTACATACAAGAATGTCCTGCTTATCAGGGACATCATTTCTAACGGCTGATACAAGCAAAAAAACTAGAAAGCACAAGAAATATTTCCTCCACTGTCACTCTAATGAGGGAATGATCTTCTGTTTAGAAGGTTTCTGAAAGTGTCTTGAAGGTTCTGCTGGAAAAACAATATTCTTAAGACTGAAAAACCTTATAAGTGTTTATTTGATTCCAGAATGTGTGGCATCAACAAAATGTCTGCATTCTTAATTCTCATGAAGTACAAGCAAGTCCTGTCTGGTTCAGACACAGATCTATTGCTATGCTTTGGATTACCAGTTTGGTAGGGATGCCTAAGCAGCATTTCATTAATCACTTACAATTTGATGGAGAAATGCTGTGCAACATTTCCATTAATTAGATAACTCTTAATTGCCTCTCAGCCTCAAAAGAGTCCAGACAAACCAACCACTCACAGAAGCTTATCATTAAAATCAATTTGACAGGAAACAACAACAGTAGAACTTGATTTGGCAGGATGTTAGCTCTGTTTATACAGTAGATTCTTAAAAACAAAAAACCCCAAACACTCTTCCCAAGATGGCATTCTAAGTACATTTACTTAGAATCAAGTTCAGGTGACAATTCTGCCCTTTATCATTTCCAATTATGAATGTCTAGGATTAGGAAGCAGGCACTTTTTTTTCCTTTTTTTCTTTTGCTATGTTTGCCTGGATTTCTCAGCAGTAGCTGGAGTGTGTTTTAACAGATGGGCCAGGAAGCAAACTGCAGGCTGTAAACCAGTGAGCCGGCTGGAATCTGCACTGAGCGATACTGAACTGAATGCTCGTAAAGTTCACGGACACAGGCAGACTCAGACTTGTACACCGTTCCACAGCGAAGAGAACACACGCATAGTACACATAGGGGCCAACCTCCCCCCACCCCCCACCAATCCAGGGGAAGTTCAACACTTGGCATTCGGAACTGCATTCTTGTTACACACATTATAGCCCATCATTTGGCATAAACAAAGGAAGGCAAACAAGAATGCTACATCCATATCATTTACCTCTCGAGAGGCACTCACACACACTCATACAAAGAAGCAAGAAAGAGATCTGCAGAAATAAATCTGACAAGGGCTGGCGCTGACAACATTTGCTGCCAACATTTTAAACATCTGCACATTTTGGGGCATCCAGATGCAACTGTCCAAAGGGGAAGAAAGAAAATAAGCTGTAGCAATAAAGGACAGCTCCCTTCCTCCCCCCTGCCCCCCATGAGAGACTATTCTTGACAGTCGCTATTCTAGTACGGGAGGAAAAGACAGATCAAGGTGGGCTGACATTTTAGCTCATGCTATTTAGCTTTTGTCAGCTTGTTTTTGCAACTAAAGTGTTGCCATGGGAAGTGTTATATTTGTATATACAGGGTCATACGCACTCTTTTAATATATAGGCGGCTGCATCCTGTAATAAAAATGCACAGATTTGTATTTAGAAGGTAAGATCTCTATTGTATCAGTCAGTTTCAAAAGCTTTCAGTACATCTGCGTTTTCCTTTAGGGAAGATAATTATCCAATTATATTCAGAAACATCACTAGTTAAGTCTCCCTAACCTATTCCCCTTTGAGTCACAAAACTGGCACCTAAATATGGTGATGAAAATTATTGTAAAGTAGGATGAGGAGTCACTTTTTTTGAGGGAAAAAAAGTTTTCATCCTTTGGATCCTCCCAATTGTAACTAATTTTATCTTTTTCCCCAGCCTTTTCCCCTGTCTACTGTTTGTATATGATCGTACCAGAACGCCTAAATCACAGTTTTTCTGTCAGATAAAGAGAAAGAATCAAGGGGACAAATGAACGGGTTTCTTACCCGCGCGGCAATCTTTCCCCATTATTTTTACTACACGTAGCCCACTGGCAATATTATAGGCGGAGAGTAAGTTGGAAGGGCGGTTAACAACCCCAACCTGGCGATGGCAGCGCAAACTCCGGGCTGTGAGCAGTTGAACCCCGAGCCTTCCCGTCCACACGGACCGACCATCCACGCCGAGAGAAATCACGGGGCCTGATGCGGGAACTCACCCTCCTCCGGCGCTCGACACCCCCCTGCTCATTCCTCGGGAAGGGTCCCACTCTCAAGGCGCCGTCCTCCCGGCTCTGGGCAGCCGCATCCTTCGCCCAAGCCGGCTGGAGGGACAGGGAGCCCAACACTCAGGGGCGTCCCTCTCGGCCAGCCCCTGACAATTCATTGACCTCTTACCGAGCGCCGCCAGCCTCGGCTACGCGGCCAGCAGTGCCAGCAGAGAGAAGACCGGGGAAGGGGGCGGGGAAGGGGGCGGGGTCGGCTCTGCGGAGTGGCAGCCGCCGATTTCTCCTCGCCCGGCTGGAAGCGCTGGACTGGACACAGGGCGGGCGAGAGCGAGAGGGAGAGCGGGAGGACAGATGGCCTTTGGGAGGAAGGGACCCCTGGTGGACAGAGGGCGGAAGCGCGGCTGGGGCACGCCAACCGGCCAAGTGTCCAGGTAGAACAAGCGGGGCGAGGGGGAGGGGCGTTTCGTCCGCCCGCCGCGTTTGCCGGGGGTGGGGGCTGCCGTTTCACGTCTTGTCTTTCCAGGCTCCAAGGGCAAAATGCGTTTGCCAGAGCAGTAGGTGGGGCACCGCTAGTCCAGAGTAAAGGAGACTCGTTTGTTTCAGAACTGAACTTCTCACATCTAGCGGCGTTTTGCTTTGTGCATCTGTTTCTTTTTCCTTCCTTATTTTGATTGTTTTAAAGTATTCATTTATTAGGCTTTTTGTTGTTATTTTCTTTCCCTATTTATGTCGGACTTCGTTTTGGCTATAGAGTGACTCATAGCTGGATGCAGAAGGATCTAGTTTAAAACAAAAATAAAACTTTACCTGCATTTTAAGAGATGGCTTAAAATACTAACGGAGACTTAAAGAAAAGGAGAAGATCCCCTACACTTTTGATCCACTGATGGCGTAATGACCACAGACTGCTCAGCTAAGGTTCCAATGACTTCCTGGTCATTGGTCCAGGTCCTCATCGGGCTCAGTACCTTAACTATGGCCGGCTTTAGCAGGTTTTTTAAAAAGCTAAGTCAAGTCAGACCTGGTTAGTACTTGGATAGGAGACCATCACGAAATGTCAGGGCTATAGGCTTCACCCTAACGGCCAAACACCTTGGAAGAACAATGGCAACCTACTGCCCTGTTGCTGCCAAAAATGCTATTTAGATTTAACTTCTCTTGTCCTATTTTCTGTGTTCATTAACCAGCCTTTGATCCTTAAAATTACAGCCCTCCCAGGAGTCTTTGTCAAAACTTTTTGCAAGTGCAAGTAAATAATGTCACATAATTGCTGATGATCTCAGAAAACCCTAAGAAGTTCATGAAACAGGACTTACCATTTCAGAATTCATGTTGCTTTTTCTTCAAATTGTTTGTCTTCTCTAATGCTACCACTTCACACTTTTATATAAAACAAGCTACTGGCTTATACTTTCTGATCCCCTCTTGTGCTTTTTCTGTGTAGCCACTGAAGCTACAGCAATTCTGCAGGTGGTGCGCCCAGCTATGTTCTGTTTCTGTGTATTAGTCTGCATTGATTTAAGGAAACTGACATTTAGGAAACACAGTTGCATGCAAAACTGGTCAAATTTTATGTTGCAAAGACCCCCTAAGTGAACACAAGCTGTCACAATCCCTCCTTGGTACAATGTTAAATATGATCTCTTTCTGCACCTTTCAGGGAGACAACTATTTTTATATGCAGTTGTTTACAGATACAAAATTAAAAAAGTGAATATGGCAGATCCTCCAGATCTTGCCTGGATTTCAAGAGTTCTGTGTAACTTATCTTAATAGTTTCTCACTGTTGAAATTGTTACCTGGAAGAAAACACGCACATATATTTCACCTGCTTTGTAAAAATGAACTATATTTTCAAATGTTGAGACAGCTGCTTAGAGGAGACCATATCCGTTGAAAGTTGATAGAATAAAAATCACAACCTGAGAACTCAGAAGTGTGTTTGGTATGGAATTATCTTCTCCTAGCTAATTTTAAGCCTAAAGAGTCAATCATCTTTTGGAGCTTTATTAACAACTCTATAGTAAAAATAAAAGTGTGCTGAATCAACTGGAAGGGTATCTGAATGTTTGTACCTGCCAGATTTACTATTTTATTTTGAATCTGCAAACTGTACACAATAGTAAGTATGCATTGAAATTGAAAAAAGATCTCATATTTACCTTTGTACCATGTAGACCAGTGTTTCTCAACCTTGGCAACTTTAAGACGTGTGGACTTCAACTCCCAGAATTCCCCAGCCAGCATAGCTGGCAGTTGAAGTCCACACGTCTTAAAAGTTGCCAAGGTTGAGAAACAGTGATGTAGAGGCTGTGTCAGTTTCTATTCCCTTAAGGATTCACCAAAATCTGCAATTTGACTCCAGGTGCCTCCATTTTTGCATGTAACTTTGTGTCTATGTGCATTCCTCTAAAAAAGGAGCAGGTTCATTGTTATGGAAGTCTCCTACAATGCTAAAATGCTAATCTCTATCCTTTTTTTAAAAAATGTACCCTATATTTTCGCTACATTTTTTAACAAAGCAGATGGATAAAACCATGGGCATATAAGCAGACCACAGGCCTTGCTCACAATAAGCCCTCTGCGTACACAACTGTGTTGCACATGGCTAATAACTCTACCTAGTAGCCAGAAGTCTGAATGCAAAAACCATAGCACTGGTGTCAAGTTTAGACTGGGAAGACTGTTTCCTCTCCTTCTGAGGACGCCATTCCCTGACAGTACTGCAAGCACTCAAAGCTGATTAAAAGCTTCAGTAGTAGTTGATATGCAAGGCAATCCATATAAGCATAGGATGCATCTGTACTAATACATGGTGTGGGCTCCATTAAGCCAAAGCTCAGTTCACTAAGGACCCTGGTACTCTTTCCTTACATGCTTTTATATGCCGAGCCTCAGTCTAAGTTTCCCTGCTCCAGCAACAGAAAAGAGGACTATTTCACAACAGAGACCACTTACATAGATGAATGAGTTCACAACTTTATTATGCTTTATTCATTCAAACGGTTAAGGAAAAATAACACAAATAGTAATCAGAGGGACCAGAGGCATCAAAGAATTGGGATGAATAAGGGGAAGAAAAGATTTCAAGAGCACGGAAGGGAAAGTACAAAAGGGTTATATTAATCTCCATTTATCAACGTTTTCTTTGCCAAAGATCTTTACCAAAAGCCAACAACTAAGCTCCCTACTGAAATATTTAATTTGCAGTGTTAATAATTATCCTTTTAAAGATACTCAAATCTGTTGGGAAAACAAGGATTCTTTGAGTTCCTTTGGAACACAGATTAGAAAAAGCCTTCAATCAGCCTGAGCGGGCCAGAGGCTCAGTTTGAGTACTGCTGTGTACAGCATCAAGGCTTTATATAAAGTGCACTTATACTGATTATGATAACCTCTCCGCTTGTTGTGTCTATTAAGTTTCCATGGGAGTAAAAGCAAATCTCATCAGAGGCTGTCACACGCTGCTGCAGGCTCTTACCTCTTGGATCCACTTGCATGTATATTTAATGAGGCATCATTAACTAATAAGCCTCTAATGAAAGACCCATTATGGGGAAACAGGGATCACAGAATTCGAAAAGACTCTGAAGATAATCTATTTCAATGATCCACTACTCGTCTTTTTGCCAATATAGCCAAAAGGTCTTTGGTCTAAATGCTGTTACTACAAGTACAGCATTTGAAATTTTTGACTGGCTTCCAGGAGCAGTCAGAAAGAATGCAAACAACATTCTCACAAAGAGTGGTGAGTTCCCATGTACTGTCCTTACAGATACAAGGCAAATTTCCCCAATTTGAAGCCCTTCAAATGCACTGAATTCCCAGCCAACAGAATAATGGAAGTTGAAGTTGAAGTCCAACATATTTAGAAGGAAAGGCTGCTATACAACTTTAGCCTAAGGATAAAATCTATTGTTAGCTACGCTAATTCACAAGAAAAATTATATAATGTTTAATAACAAATATAAGATTGAAAGTGAAATTGACAATAAGCTTACTCAGTTTCAGATTGTTTCAATTTTTTTAGCACCAAGTTTTACACTGCTTCAGTTTTATTGATACAATTATATTCTGTTGTATGCTAGTAGCATGAACCCTAAAGTGTCTGTGTGTGTGTGATGTATGACAGTTGAATAAATGTGTGATGGTATTTACTGTCAGTGAAGAACATAAGTCAATATGGAATAAGCATGTTATCAAGCACAGCTCTGGCAGTTGATTATAAAATCAAGTTAAATTTCAGCACATTTTTGCAGGGTATGGTTTTATTGATACAGAGAGCAATACAAAAATCATCAATGCAGCCGTTCTGGTTTGCAGTAACATATCTTCATTCTTCTTCATTTGCTGCTTTCATCTTGTAATTCTAGATTCAAGAGTTGATTTTCTAGTTTTTGTATATCTACTCGATGCTTCATTAAAAATTTCCCATTCAGATGAAAGACAGGTATTTCATACTTATATTTTTCAAGCCAGACTGAATGGTCTGGAAGAGTTATATCTATTTCCTGCAAAATAAACTGTAAAAAACAAATGGACAGTGAAATAGCTAACAGCCAAACATTAGAAAGGCATAGTAATAAATTACACTAAAAGAACTGAGGTAATCTCAAAGAAAATCTATGCAGGTTGTAAAGCAATGACTGTTTTTTCAGCAACAATCTCTAAATTATCCAAATAAGAGGATTTGGGGACCCCAATAAGCACTACTGCTACAGATAAAAATGTATTGAGAGACAGTTTCCCAATTTGCCCACATAGGCACTTAGATTGCAAATGAACAAGTAATTTTGAAACCTGTAGGCTGTGTGATGAAAGATTATATATAGGCTGTATTTGCACAATATCTTGAACTGCAATCTTAAACAACCAATCATTTTTTAGTCTAGCATGTTGGATGAACTCAGCTCATATGACTGGATTATGTTTGAGTGATTCATGTGAACTTAAACCATTGTGTTAATTCAGTAAGCATGTTCTATGAACATAATCACTCTCTGCTCCTTTGGTCAAACATCCTGGGTAACCTATGGCTACCACCATCTGAATTTACCTATTGCTTTGATAAGTGGTACCTCTGAGCCACTTACAGAAGATGTGCTCACTAGGCTGGGGAGATCTCAACTGGTCCATTCTGGGAAGGAAAAGGACTTGTAAAATGGGAGTGGGGATTAAAATGCCCAAATCAGATCTAAGTTCAGGTTGCTTTCTGGAATGCTCTAGTCTCCATGTCTGAGCCCTGCACAGATTAGAGGCTTCTTGCTTCCCACCTCCAATATTATTCTAGGGCAGATCAGCCCTGTGCAGTTGGTCCAACAATCTTCTGATCCCATTATACACAGATGGTGTTATTCCCTGGAGGCCTTGGGGATAGAGGCAGAGGTGCTTTAGTCTGGGGCATCCAGAATAAAGCAAACTCAGTGAACGGACTCTGCTAACTGAAGCAAACATTTGCCTTGAACTATGTCTTGGCCAAATTTTCAGTGCACAATCAGATTTCTCCTCCCCTTTTGCTATCACTCTAGTTTCCGAGAAAATACTTATGCTAACTCCTTCCTGCTTACAAAGAAACAGTTTGTATCAGATTTCTAAACAAGAAAAACAAACAATCACACATTTAATAGGAAGGAAATATCATGGATTGTGATCCTAACGATATTTTTAGCAAAGCAATTAATATAACTTTCAGGCTGCATGTGATAACACACCCATCTTCTGTTCCAGTAACACTTTGAACTAGATATTGCTTTATGTTGACATTTTAAATGAGCAAAATCAGCCATGCAGATTTTCAAGCAATTATTTTGGTAGGAACTGTAATACATCATATTGAATTATTTTACAATCAAATATTTCCAGTTTTAGTACTGTATTTACTTACTGTTTACTGTTTTATGAAGCAGTATTGCTAATAACTAAGGCCTCTTGGTGGTTTACAATAAAACGCATGAGCACAATTAAAACCAAAGATAAAACAAACAAAACAAACAAAAAACAAACAAAATCAAGCACTGTTTATTTAAAAGGTACATTGTAGGGCCTTTTTAAAAGCCAGCAAAGAAGCTAAGTCTCTTAAGCCAGCAAGGGGCGTATTCCAAAAAGAATGGAGGCAACTCCAGAGAAGGATTAATGGAGTTGTAGCCAGAACAGCTCATGGTATCATATAGAAATCAATATTCTCTCAAGTAGCCTAAATCAAGGTCTATCAGGCTTCAAAGACAACTTTTAAACTCTGATGCAGAGTTTCCCAACAGGGGCATCATCATCCCACACCAGGGGGGGATTTTTAAGTTTAAGCGGGCAGTAATATCTGAGGAGGAGGTAGGGACAATGTTTGGTGGCAAATTTACATGAGTTCTCTTTCCCAGAGTATCCAGTCTTTTTATATGCAACTATGAACAGGGGTAAGCTTGATTTATAAACCAGAATGTGTAAAGAATTTGATGCATTTTATAGCAATTGTAAAGATCGTAACATATTATTAAAATAATGAGTGCTTGTAATAAATGTCTGTGTTAACCATAAGGTGAAAAGATTTATATAATGCTATACCTATCTGTCATTATTTGTCTGCTGTTGGATTTTATTTGTACTACTCGACAAGGCATGATTTACCCATGAGAAGTGTTCAATTATACATTCATACTCAGGATTAACAATTTTTTGAAGGAGGCAGTAGAAAAATGATTTCATTGGAATAGGATGTTCTTGGAAAAAGTATGGGAACTAATGACTTAAAGCAAATTGGCAGCTGGTGCACAAGTCTCATGCCCAGCAATAACATGGTCTCTTTGGGTACTTCCAGAGACCAACTTGACTATAGTACTTAATTCTGTCGCAAGTGAAATTCCTGAACTTGACACCAAGGCAATCCCAAATTCCAATAGTCCTCGCTTAATGACCACAATTGGGACCAGAATTTTAGTTGCTAAGTGATGCAGTCATTAAGCAAGGCTGACCTGATTTTACAACCTTTTTTGCGGCGGTCATTAAGTGAATCACCATGATTGCTAAGCAAATTACATGGTCATTAAGCAAACCACATGGTTAAGTGGATCACATGGTTGTTAAGTGAATCACATGGTTCCCCATTGATTTTGTTTGCTGGAAGTCAGTTGGTAAGGTTGAAAATGGTGATCATGTGACTGTGGTATGCTGCAACAGTTGTACATGTGAACTGGTTGCCAAGTGCCCAAATCATGATCACGTGACCACAGGGATGCTGTGATGGTCGTAAATGCAAGGACTGGCCACAAGTATTTTTTTGTGCTGTTCTAAGTCCAAACTGTCGCTAAACGAATGGTCGTTAAGCGAGGACTACCTGTATTTAAAATAATGTGACAGAATAAATGCAGGAAGGCCTCAAAATATCAATCAATCTTGGTGTTAAAATCATTTAAATCACATGTATCCTACGCCAAATATTCAAAAACATTTGAACCAAAACACAGGAATTCAGATGTAAGGCGTGCTCATTGTGAAGAGTCACAGTTCAGAGAACTGATAGATTTCCTTGTTCTGAATGAGGCTGGTAGTCAAAAAGGAGAAAGAGTTTGAGAGCTTATTCTAGGTCCAATATCTTTCCAATTTCCTACACTGAAGCTACAGCCAGGACCACTTTATATCAATTGTTGTTGGCGCATTATCTGTGGGATACATACTTGCTAACTTCCAGGACTGACTACTGGAATATGCCATACAGGTAGTCCTTGATTTATGACCATTCGTTCAATGACAGTTAAAATTGTGCTGAACAAAGGGACTTATGACCAGTCCCCAAAGTTATTCCCAGTACAGAAAGTCAATGGGGAAGCCGGCAAGGAAGATCTCAATTTGCTGGGGTAAGTCTCCCCCACCCAGGCACCCTCTCCAGCTCTCTGTGCTCATGCCACGCCAGCCACTCGCGCACCCTTCCTGACCCACGCTGGACCCACACAGTGCATCTTGTGTGCACCACATGCACCCTTCCTTTCCCTCCCAGACCCACGTGGCACCTCTTGCACACACCCCTGCACCATTCCAACCCACCAGGCACCTCTTGTGTACCCCCCCACACCCTCCCCAACTCACACTGCACCCCTGCACGCCCTCCCCGACCTGCACGGTGCCTCCCATGCACCCTTCCTGGCCTGCACACCACCCATGTGGCCCCATGACACCCATTTGACTCCATGACAAGTATTAGGATCCCTGTGTGGTTAACAGTTAATGCTGCTCTGTGTATGCGCCTGTAACGTTATATTATTTTGACCTGTTTACTCATGGAAAGTTTGTTATGGAATAATCACAGTTGGAAAATACTTTTTATTCTTTTAGTAAGCTACAAAAGATGTAGACTTTCTGTGGCATTCTGTACTAACAGGAAGGACTATACTATGAATGGAGGAAGGGAAAGGCCAAGAAAGTTAATGTGATTCTCAAAAACAGGAAGATAAAAAATTTAAAGAACAAATGCAGTGTATGAAGTGGTGTATGGATGTGGCAGAAATAAGGATGATTTGCAGGGACAGAAAGCCATGGAGAATTAATAAAGAATGGTATTGGTGTAAATTAGTTTTAGCTATGTTCCCTTTTCATTTTCTTATCTCAGACCTTTAATTTCTTTTGCTTAGTATTTTTTAGTCCTTTTCTGTGCTTGATATAACTTTGCTTACCCTGAAAAGAAATAGTATTGTGTAGATGCATGTAAAGTAGTGGGGAAATCCATTTTTAAAAAATCAACTGGACTTCTCATAATACTATTCCTTTGGATTAATTCAGTTCTGAGAAAGCCATTTTAAAATGTTCGCTGAATTAAAAAAAAACAAATGAGTGAATTATATCAGATTGTTTCTTGGCAGTTTATTCAATTCAAGCATTTCTATTTTGCTCTATTTTGTCTAGATGCTATTGTTGCTTCTGAAGCTCCACAGTGGTTAGAGGTTTTAGATGGGTTAAAATGACTCCCAGTAATCCTTGTGTTATGGGAAGCTGATGACATTGATATTTGTTACTTAACAGTTGCATAAGTTCTTCTGTGCTGTATCTCTAGTATTCGAAATCTATCAAATCTATAGAAATTGTAGATTTTTCAGCCAACAATTGAACTGGGCTTTTATTACAATGAATGACAGGAAGAAGGAATATGGTCAAATGTTGCTATTTTTACAATACAATTTTCCAGAATTCCACCCTTTTTAAAAATAATTATCAAGATGATTAATTCTGAGGTTAAATTATAGTGTGAATGCTGTTGCATGTATATAGACTATTTTCCTCTGCTTGTTAATGTAATGTAATCAAATAAATAATGTAAATGAGCAAATGCCCTCTTGTCAAGTTTCAACGTATAACTCCTTACCTAACCTGTTACCAAATGCAGGCATACATTCAGGCAAGGAGAACATTATCTGAAGAGGGGCATTATCAGCATACACATCATACCCTGCTTCAAAACTCCTTCAGCAGTTTCACATAAATATTGAAAGCCCTGGAGGAGCAATTGTCCAGTAAGGAGCAATTGCCTTCAAATGATACCATCTAAATTTGCTTGAGCCAAAGGAAAAGAATAACTGCAAAGCAGTGGTTGCTCTTTCTAGATTTTTCAGGCAATATGTATAGTTTGGTTAAACTACCAAGAGGCCAAGAAGAACCAAATGAGTCATACTTTCTCTGTTGGATACTAAAGATAATTCATCTGGCCAACCAAGACATTTAATTCCTGTAGCCAGTTCTGAAGCCAGTCTGTAATAGAGCAGCGCATCTTTCGGTTGCAACACAAAGACTGAAAATGCTTTCTGAGAATTGGGTTTGTGAAAATCAGTCGTGAAAACTAATTTAAGAAATGGCTAAAAGAAAGAGAAACTGATCCCAATACAGTCATGTTTTTCTGCAAACAGGAATGCTCTGATTCACTATTTTAAACATTGTGTGTTGGTGTCCTGCTCAGACAGAGGACTGTATTAGCTTACCTTGTGTTTATATGGTTCAAGCATCACTTTGGCTTCTTCACACAAAGGGCAGGGATGCTTAGAGGGGAGAAAAAAGCAGACAGTGATGGAAAGTAGCACAGGCTACATAAAGCTTGCTAACGTGCTCTCAAACCATTTTGACAATAACTTTTGGGCATAAGGTGATACTGGATTTTGCATCCCAGATTAAAGGGGGGAAATGAGAGAGGCAGCACTGACAGAATTATCTATCCTATTTCAGGGGACATGGTTGTACCTAGCCATGGCACATGTTCTGGCAATATTTTTTCTCTCATATCCTTATAATGCTGACTTTCAGGGTCATTCTGCTCTGGGCAATGGGAGAGTTGGATTCTTTGAAAATGCCCCCTCCTCTTATACCTGCCAGACTTCTGAACCAATTCCTGGGTCAGACACCTGAATTAGTCTAAACAGCAGCTACCAGTGATGGCAGTTGAAGGGCTGTACAATGAAGCAGGAAAGAGCCAGTTTTCTGCTGCTTCACAGCACAACCTTTCCTACCCCTGTCAGCTCTTCTTTTCAACACAGATTTAGTGATTCTCTGGAATTGTGCTAAATCCATATTCAAAAGGAGCCCGACAATCAGTTCTGGGATGGCAGAAGTGGTTTGTGCAGGTGCATTCAAAGGGAGCCCAAATGTTAGGTGATACCAGTTGGCCACCAGGCTTCTTTTAAACATGGTTTTAATGCTGTTCCACAATGGTGCTAAAGCCCTGTCCAAAAGGGACCCAACTATCAAATGATATCAGCTGGCTGGTAATATTTCGTAAGAGAAGAATTAATTGTTTTAATAAATAATTGTTTTAAAACATCCTGCATTGTATAAATAAAAACAGCATTATTTGCCAGCATTGTGTCTGTGGCAAGATTCTGGTTGCCAGTGGAGGCAGAACATTTTATGTTGGTCTAGTTTTCTGCCAGCTCAAGGACTAGTGGGTAGCACTCAGGAAGAGCCCACAAGTGGCTCATCACTGCTCTACAGCAAGAACAAATGAAATGAGGCATGCAACAATACCATGTTTCTAAGGTTAGTTAATTTACAGAAAAAAGTAGCCAACACTGACAGCCCTCAATGTCCTTTCTCACACTACAGGAGGAGGAGAAGTCAAATATGAACTACATTCACCTATATCACCCTGTAATGTATAAGGCACATAAAAATACATTTCATTGAGCTCAATGAAGTGTACAGATAGATCTCAAGGATCTGTATTTAACTGCAGCTTCTTACAGCTTATTAAAGACAGACCCTACCTCACACATTATACACTGAAAGTAAGTACATGCTAAATATTTAATCCATATCTGCTTTTAGCTTGTAGCACATTGGCAGGGATATTGCAGTTCTACAGGTGTTGTTTAACAGCTACAGAATGACGCAAAATATTGTAACATTGGAAATACTGAAGGATATTTTTGAAAAATGGAATCAGAAGTTAGTATCAAGAATGTCAATAGCGATGTTTGCTTCTATGGATAGACTGTGTCCAATAGATGTTTTGAAAGAAATGGCATAAGAGGAACAAGTTTTATCTGACAAGACAGACTAAGTTGGCACCGAAAGGGGATCTACAAATGACAGTCTACAAGAATGACATGGAAAAAGATGTTTCATTGGGCACACAAAAGAAATTGGTTGATGCTTTAAAAATCAAAAGGGAATTACAAATAATAAACCAAGAGAGTGACCTGGATAATTCTTTTCTACTGGATTTACAAAAGAGATTTGTTAAAACTTGGATGAATCTTGTGAGAAGAGGTAAAAAAGAGATGAACAGAAATCAACTTCTATGACATTACTTGAATGGACTAAAGATTAAGACTGTTAGAAGTAAAAGAAAGGAATATGAAGTTGGCTTATTTGATCAAGGTTAAAATAGATTTGTTTGTTTGTTTGTTTGTTTATTTATTTTCTATCCCACCTTTATTATTTTTATAAATAACTCAAGGTGGGGAACATACATAATACTCCTTCCTCCTCCTGTTTTCCCCACAACCACCACCCTGTGAGGTGAGTTGGGCTGAGAGAGGGGGACTGGCCCAAGGTCACCCAGCCAGCTTTCATGCCTAAGGCAGGACTGGAACTCACAGTCTCCTGGTTTCTAACCTGTTGCCTTAACCACTGGTTTAATTTTTTTGGAAAATGAATAAATACTGGGGACTGATTGTTATTGTTATTTATGGCAATCCTTAATGGACTTTTGCTGACCCTAGGACTGAAATGATGATGCTGTATGGATTTGTTTATAGATAAGAGATGGGACATGGGATGAAAAGATCAATGGCTGTAAATTAAGAGAAAGTGAAAAGTTACTAAAATTGTTCATATTTGCTGTGATGGTTGAAAGTCATTCCCTTCCTTTCCCTTCCCTCCTCCCTCTATATTTTTTCTTTTCCTTTGCACTTTTTACTCTTCTTTCTTTCTTTTAGTTTGTATTAGTTTTTAGTATTGCTATTATAATCTTTAATAATTTATTTTTTAAAGTGAGAATTGGCATGGTATAGTGGTTAAGGTATTCAGTAGGAATAGGGAGACCCAGTTGTAAGTCCACCCTGTGTAATGATTGCCTATCCTAATAGACTCAGACTCGCAAGCAGGAACTTAACAATATCTGGTTTATTAAAGAATAGCATGCAAATACAGAGAAAGCTGAGAATGAGCAAAAGCGCGCCAAATACAAACTAAAAACCCTCGGTGCAAACATAATCCCTCCCCTCGCCCAACTGTTTCAAATTCCCCACCCCAGGTGCTGTTAACGAGTTCTGCTGATCTCCTGGGAAGAAAACCTTGAACACACTGGATAACCCAAACACATTCCATTCCCCTGAACACAGATAACAACCCCAGCAGAAGGAGTCAGCACAACCCCTCCCAAACAGAACACGCATCAGCAACGTGACATGCGAAACGTTACGATGTACAATGCCCATTGAAACGGTGAACATGATACCCTGAACCACAGTTCACTGGGAGACTTGGATCCAGTCACTGTCTCTCAGTCCAACCTATTTCACAGGACTGTTTTGTGGGGAAGACAATGGGTCCTGTACTGTGCTTAGATATAAGCACATACCAAATAATAGTGTTATTGATAAATTCTTTTTACTTAATTTTATGCTGCTTCAGTTAATTTGACTCTGAGCAGTTCACAAGGAGAAAAATACAAATAATGTAATAATATTACAGTACCCATAAAACAATCAAAATATATCATAACCATACTTCTGTTCTAAACATCACAATATTACCATAATAAAACAGTACCATACATTATCAGAATCTCCTCACATTCCCAGGTACCTCTGACTTTCCATGCTTCAGTTCCCAAATACTTGTTAGAAAATGGGCTGTTACTTGCACTACTTGCATTTTTTAGATGATCTTCAAGGGCAGTTGCAAGTGGACTGGATTATAGTAGTTTACCTGTGAGATGACAAGGCTATGAATTACTATTGGTTTTGTTCCAGGAACTGTCACAACTGGCACAGCAACTGAATTGTGGCAAAAGTTCTCCATCCACAACTTCTACCTGCAGTTCCAGCAGGAGCTGAGAATTTTAGATTTTTAGATTTTTTTTTAATCCCACCTTTATTATTTTTATAAATAACTCAAGGGGGGAACATACCTACTACTCCTATCTCCTCCTATTTTCCCCACAACAACAACCCTGTGAGGTGAGTTGGGCCGAGAGAGAGTGACTGGCCCAAGGTCACCCAGCCGGCTTTCATGCCTAAGGCGGGACTGGAACTCTCAGTCTCCTAGTTTCTAGCCCGTTGCCTTAACCACCAGATCAATCTCTAGATTGTGTACCAGCTGTTTCTGGAGGGCACAGCTTCATCCAGAGCTAAAGTTAGCATTAATCCTGAGTCAGATAAACTGCAGTTACTCCATCTTGCCAGGATTAAGTCTCTGTTCTTCCCCATCTACACCCTTACAACCACCAGACACCAGGACAAGACTTTGACTACATCTCCCAGAATGCCTGGGGCTGACATATGTAACTGGGTATCATTGGCATATTGGTCATGTTGAACTCCAAGCTGTTGATGTCTCTCAGAAGATTCATGTAGATATTAAATGGGAAAAGGGTTGATCCTTGTGGTACCCCATATCAGAATGCTCAAAGACTTAACATTTCCTCCCTTATCAACATCCACTCAGGAAGAAGCTAAACCACAGCAGAACAGTGCTCCAATTCCCAACCCTCACAAGAGGTCCAGAAAGATACGATGGTATTGAAGGGTATCAAGAGATGTAATAGGATAGTAGGGTTGCACTCCCCATTTAAGGTAGGTCATCAACAAAAGTGATCAATGTAGTTTCTATCCCATGCCTGGGCCTGAACCATGACTGAAAAAAGTCCAGAATATGTTTTTCCAGAGCCTTTGGGTTGGGAGACTAGGCAATAGCTGTCCAACACAGATGGATTCAGGGCCTCTACAAGGACAGCCGTGTCTCCCCCTCTCATAGTGAGGCTCAAATTCAGCTTCTTGGGTTGTTCTCTCCCTGGCAGCAAATCCACACCTGGCAGGGAAGGAATTAAGCCCACAGATGGCAGAATTCATCTCACCAAGGGCTTTGTGCACTTCTTCAAGGTGATCATGTTAAACTCTTTCCATATGACACCACTACATGTTACCCTTGGCATTTCTTGGATTCTATTCAACTGGCTTCCAACTTTGAGCTGATGCAAGTAATTTAACTGCAAAGAACTCTGCTAAGAACTCACAACAAACTACTGATGGTTCTTTCAACCCATCCTTCCCTAAGAAGGTCTGGGTCACTTTGAAAAGGGTCTTTGGATGGCCCTGTACATATGCAAAAAGGACAGAGTAGTAATTCTGCTTCACCACAAGATGTAGCAATGAACTTAGGTCCATATTCTGTTCAGCTGGATTTACTCCTTGCCTTGCACCAGTGGCATTCTAAGTGTCTTCTCTGGCACTTTATTTCCAGGTGCTCCTCAGAGAATCAAGGGACTCCTGAGACTGGCATACAGGGAGAGGATCTTCAGAAGCAATTTTATCAAGAGCTTTGTTATCCGTATATTCCAAAGTTCAACTAGACTCCTGGCAAAACTACCCTCCAGATTGTTGGGACACTTCCTAAGTGCCATCTGGAAGGCATCTGGATCCATCAGATGCACTATATTTCATTGCTGCATGTGTTTGGATCATTTTAACCTACTCTGCTCCTTCCCTGTCCATGCAGTACATCAAAGCCAACGTGAGCTACATAGTCCGGGACAGAGGAAGTTGCCTTGTCTCAAGTGAGATTACTGGTCTACCTAAACCTGAACTGTCAACTCTTATTGTCAGGAGCTCTCCAGGGCATAATGCAAAGGCCTTTTGTCTTTCCTATTACTTGATAACTGATTCATTTAGCAGAAGATGCCAGGGAATGAAACAGTTCTTCATGAAAGCAGGTGATCTGTCACTGAGCTTTGAGTCCATGTGACAGGCTCCCAAAGATGAAGATGGAATAGCAGCTTTTCACTAGATTCATCTTGGGTGTGCTGTAGTGCCAACAAGATACATAGAGGGTTTCCAGGTAGATGCTTCCAGGAGGAATTGCTGTATCTTTTTAAATCTCAAAAATACACACTTGCAGATAATCAGTTTATCTACTGGTTTACATTTCTATGCCAGAAGAATTCCAGAAGTTCATATGCCAGAAGAATCTAGACTGATAATTTGGCAGGTCCTCCTCCCCAATTCCATTCTATTCACACAATTCTAAGCCAATTCACCATTTTGCATTCCAGGAACACTGATGTACCAAGAAAAGTCTTCTCCAAAAGTACTAGTTTTAGAGGTAAAATTCTTAGCTTCCTGCTTTAAGGCAATAACCCTTTAAAAGAACTTTCAAATACTCTCCCACTGCAATTTTTAAAGATAACAAATATACCTTCTGGGCATCCATGTTTCCTTCTGTGCAGTCTTTGCAGCATAATTTTTCTGTTTACTTAAAAACATAATTGAGACTGGACAGAATGGATCCAAACTGAGAATATTAAACTAATAAAAGGATCTTGCATTTTAGCCTGTCTAAGGAGCTAATTTTTTTCTGCACTTGCCAGTAATTTTGCAGATTCTGTGCAAAAATGTTTATTTAATAAAACAAGCCTGCATAAAATGTCATTTCCTATTTGTATCCATCCATCCATCCATCCATCCAAAATATAGCTTGTCTTTCATACAGGAGCTCAAGGAGGCATACATAAAGCTCCCTCATCCTATTTTTCCTTACAATAACAACTGTGTGATGTAGATTGGGCTGAGAAAGAGTGACTGGCCCTAATGAGTTACCTAGTGAGCTTCAGTGGCTGACTGAATTTCAGACTGCTAAGACTCAGCATGTATATAGCTAAGGCTTTGCAAAACATTTTTTTAAATACTTAATAATTACCCCCCATCATACTAGTCATCATTTCTTTGATATTTAGAGAAGAAGATACATAGAAAGCAGCACTGAAACAACTTTGTCATATTAGAATCATGTGGAAGGATAAAGTTTTAGCTTGATGTCACTGAATGATGAGACCAATTACATTTTGAGTGTTTCTTCCCCTCCTTTTAAAAGTGTTTGTTTACTTCTGAACAGAAACATTTGCCTCACAAATGAACTGAGTTGAGGTGCTAATTCTGTTATCAAGGGTCATTAACTGATACTGCAAGCATCTAACAAATTTCTTCACTATGGGAGGTGTAAATCCAATAGCACAAGGCGGCAGTGTTGTCTAGATAGAGAGTTAAAGATTTACTCTGTGCCCTTCTTTGTCTTTCTGCCTGTTGGTAATCTGTGGTCACTTCCTTCTGCCTTTCTTCCCAGGCACACACACACAGAGCACATGCTCTTTGACTCTCTGCTTAGTAGGATGTAGTCAGCTAGGTGCTGAGCTTTGCTTGTGTCTATAAGGCATTTCATGTAAACAAATCTCCTTTCTGTTATAGCAATAAAACTTGCTTCAGTAATCATTCCTTGGGTCAGATTCCTGTTCACACAAGTATACAGAATGCTTCAACCTCCAATCTGTATATATCAGGGTTCTAAATGCTTCAGATATGAAGACAAAAGGGTACATGAGGACATGCAGGGGCACACCTAAAGCCCAGTTTGCAACTCCTCAAACCAAACACAAGCTGTGAGTCATGAGGGAGGTTGCAAATGTTCAAGTGGCCACAATGGCGGAAGGGCAGGAACAGTAGGGTTTGCATCATTCCAATTCCAGAAAAGGCAAGAAAGGAGGATTTTGAACAATGAGTGGCACACAGCCAACAGGAGGAAATGTAGCCTGCCTACTGTTCTCTTGGAATGTTATTCATGATATGAAATGAACACACTGGCAGGATGAACCAACTCTGAAAGCCCAAGGAACCACCCATGGTAGGGGTTGACCTTTTGGGTGAAAGCAGGCAAGGTTTTGCTACTCTTGCATCCGGGCATGCTCTAAAACACCCTCTGCCTTCAGTTATGAAGTGCTGTACAGTCCTAGTGCATAATCATATGCCAACTTGATTTAGTATAATGTGGGATGATGTGGCGATGGCTACTGTTACCATTAGGAAATGAGCCAATTATCTGAGGGAACAGATGAGGGATGACAATGGCACATCTTTAGCTGTTTCTTCTGAGCTTCTAGCTATTCTCCGGTCTTGGGAACCAAAACTTTGTGGGCCACAAGGCCTGTCCTGCATCTTATAAGTTAGCCTGTTGCTGCCAGGTATAGTAAACCACTGCATCTCATGGCCAGGACTGATGTTACATTCAGCTATCACTCCATTTGGCTTCTGTGGGAAAGGAGGGGGGCACAATATGACATCCTTTGCCTCAGGGAGAAAATTATCTTGGGCTGGTCCAGTTTCTGAGAGCATAAATCCATGTTATAAAAAAGAAACTAATGTAAGAAATATAAGGATAAGCCTGTCACTGCACTTCCTAATAATGCCATTTCTTTGGGAACTATAACTCAGTGCTAGAGCTATGGCCCCTATACAGACAGACCTATACTGAAGAATCCAGGTTCATTTAAACTGGAAATATGGAGTAATAATTAATAAGAAAGACCCCTGAGATCCTGGAATACTACAATCAGTCAAAATATATAATGTTGGGCTGACTGATCTATCTCAGCATACAGCAACTTCATGTGACCAGATAGACATGAAATGGGCAGAGTGGACCCTTTCAGATACATTGCTGGACCCCAACTCCCATTAGCCTTTGCAAGCATGAGCGTATCAATAATGATGGAAGCTGATGTCCAAAAACATCTCAAGGACCGCAGGTTGCCTGCTTCTAATAGAGGCCTCGTATTGTTGAGAGTATTCTACACGTAACAGTCTTGCTACTGCCAGAAAATAGCTGTACTCTCCTATTTTTATTCTTCAAAGCTACATTTAGTGCCTGCAGGATTCCCTCTAAGAAAGTGTTTCTCAACCTTAGCCATTGTAAGACATGTGGACTTCAGCTCCCAGAATTTCCCAGCCAGCATGCTGGCTGGGGAATTCTGAGAGTTGAAGTCACATGTCTTAAAATGGCCGAAGTTGAGAAACACTGCTGTATGGTAAAAACTTAAGCCAGAGCTGAGAAACATTGCTGTATGGTAAAAACTTGAGCCAGAGGGTCACATTCAATTTGAAAATTATTATTTTAAATCTGCATTTGAGACCATCCCATTTGGTTCACTTACTCAACTAGTATTTACCTTGGTGAACAATGTTAACACTGGAAGTTTAGCACTGGCTTCACACAACATCCTTTGAAGTGGTTTTGAATATTTTGCGAGATGCAGGGTCCAACTCTGAAGCCATAGCATCTTTGCCCTGTTGAAATAATAAAATATTCCTCTGAAATTGCACACATGGTACATTTTAATTGCCAACCATAAGTTATGCATCAGTAGACAGTCCCCATTCAGGAATGATGTTCAATGAAATATGTAAAATATAAATGCAATTGTATATTATCTTCACAACACTTGGGGGACAGTTTACTATTGAACAAGCAGAATTTAAATTTAGAATTACATTTTCTTGCTGTAGGGTTTCTTTTAAATTCACTAACAAAGTACACTGATATAAACATATTGCACTGTTTCAAGCAAAAACAGAGTAAGACTTACCCACTATTAACAGAATATAAAGAGCTGTGCTTTGAACCTCTCTCAATCTAACCATATTGCTTCATAAAGTATTGGTAGTTCTTCAGAATGACTCTGATAAACAGCTGCTTTTATATTTCACTGAAATACTAAACTAATGTGTCTGGCAGCGAGTAAGAAAAACAGACAAGATGAAATTACTCTGTAATGTGACTTAAAAGCTTGCAGGTTACATTGCAGGTAAAGAAACAACAATAACTTCATGTATGAAAATGTTTATTATTGGCTTGTTTAAAACAGACATTTTGAAGGGATTAAAAAGGTATAGTTTAAATATTTGGAGGATGATTTTAAATCGATATTTTAGGATCTAAAGGGGTGCTTTAAACTGTTAATTTATGTTACATTTTTTTCTATGTCTTTTCTTCTTTTTGAAAACTATGTCTCTGGGGTCAAACATGCAACTGCAATATATAAAGATTATAGTTATAATCCAAAAGAATTATGTTCATTTGCAGTACAATTCCGCAGATATCTGCCTTGAAATAAGTTCCAGTAAATGAGACTTGTATGCAGAACACATCATGCGACAAGCTGGGCTTGAGGAATCCAAGGCTGGAGTTAAAATCTCTGGAAGAAACATTAACAATCTCAGATATGCAGATGATACCACTTTGATGGCTGAAAGTGAAGAGGAACTGAGGAGCCTTATGATGAAGGTGAAAGAAGAAAGTGCAAAAGCTGGTTTGCAGCTAAACCTCAAAAAAACCAAGATTATGGCAACCAGCTTGATTGATAACTGGCAAATAGAGGGAGAAAATGTAGAAGCAGTGAAAGACTTTGTATTCCTAGGTGCAAAGATTACTGCAGATGCTGACTGCAGTCAGGAAATCAGAAGACGTTTAATCCTTGGGAGAAGAGCAATGACAAATCTCGATAAAATAGTTAAGAGCAGAGACATCACACTGACAACAAAGGCCCGCATAGTTAAAGCAATGGTGTTCCCTGTAGTAACATATGGCTGCGAGAGCTGGACCATAAGGAAGGCTGAGCGAAGGAAGATCGATGCTTTTGAACTGTGGTGTTGGAGGAAAATTCTGAGAGTGCCTTGGACTGCAAGAAGATCAAACCAGTCCATCCTCCAGGAAATAAAGCCAGACTGCTCACTTGAGGGAATGATATTAAAGGCAAAACTGAAATACTTTGGCCACATAATGAGAAGACAGGACACCCTGGAGAAGATGCTGATGCTAGGGAGAGTGGAAGGCAAAAGGAAGAGGGGCCGACCAAGGGCAAGATGGATGGATGATATTCTAGAGGTGACGGACTCGTCCCTGGGGGAGCTGGGGGTGTTGACGACCGACAGGAAGCTCTGGCGTGGGCTGGTCACGAAGAGTCGGAAGCGACTAAACGAATAAACAACAACAACAAAATGAGACTTATCTCTAAGGAAATGTATGTAAGATTTCAATCTTATTTATTTGTTTATGTGCTGCTTCCCACATTTAGAAGAAATATTTTGAAACAATCTGTTTTATGCTCCTCTGTTCAGATATAAATCAGTTTGTCTATTGGGACATAAATCTTAACAGATTAAAAAGGATTTAAGCTGTTTGCAGCCTTAAATGCATTGATTTCAGTGGGCATAGTCTCTTACTTTAACTGAGAATTTTATCCTCCCTCTCTTCTATTATGAAACTCAAATTTAAAGCACATCTAATTCTATGATGGATTATGACCTATGTCTACCCATCTATAGTTTGATTACACTATTGATAATCACCACCATACAATCTTAAATGTGGATAAATCCAGTTACAGTTCTGGTCTGTTTTGACACCAGTATCACAAATGAAATGGATAGGATGTGAACAGATTATTAGAACTGTGGATCATGTTAAATTATAGTCCAATTACTCACTGCTCTTTCTCTTCTATCTGGTATGATATATTGTGATATCTCTCTCACATATCACTTTCAAGGGTTTTTACTTAGAGGTCAGTTTCCTTTGAGGAAATGACTAATGATTTATGCTATTTCTTTATATAACATTTAAATATACATTCAGGTGAACATAAAATGAAGACTCGCATAATAAAAAAAAGTAAAAAAAGATTAGTCCTTCTTGAGATGGATGAGAATACCAGAACGTATCAGCAACTGATATCTGCCCCTTGATAGAACTACCACTACTTAAGAACCCTTGAGGTCAAAAGTTACAGGGATCCCAAAATATATCTTGATCAGCTTCCACAACAATATTCTTAAGATATAAATGAATATTGTTTGCACAGTTGCTATTCTAGAACACTTTGATATCATTTGCTAACTGCACCAAAAAAAAAAAAAAGGAAACATTTGAATAGCCATGTTTAATATATGAACTAAATTTATAAACTATCTGCACTTTTCTTAAATAATCTTTTACTGGAAGAGAAATTTCTCAGAAATGTGTGGTCCTCAGGATTGAGGCAGGCCAAAATACAAGTAGACTGGGTGTGTGGTGTTACTAAAATGACATTAAAAACTAATTAATTTTAGTTTATATAAGATGTTGGATAGAAGTAAAATTATAATGAGACATCATTATAAGAGTAAAAATTATACTGCAGTATAATTCTTATTCATAGTGTCAGCAGATTAAATGTGACACTTTAACCATCTGTCATTTAGTCAGACAAATTTTTCAAAGTTGAAAGCTTCACTGCTTTGGCAGTTGCTTTAGATGCAGGAGAACCAACTTTAGGCAATACCCCAAAATCACAGTAGACAACCAAGCGATATTGAAGTTCAGATCAAAGACACCGGATACAATAATATGGTGAATTTGAAAGAAATGCCCATGAAGACAAGAAAAGAGACTTCTAGGAGGGAAGGGGAAAGTGCAGACCCAGAGACAAAAAGGCAAAAATGGAGGGAGATAAAATAAAGATCACGGAAGGCAGGTCACAGTCAAATAGAATCTAGATAGTAACAATAAGGAAATGACTTTGCCACCATAAAAGATTTTCAGCTTGGGTCTTGCCTTCAATGCAAAGGTGGATAGGAGCACTATTTGGAAACACATTTTTTTCCCCCACTGACTATTTTAGCCTTGGAGCTCTTTCCTCAGAGACGTCTGTGGGAGAGTAACAGTACAAACTTCATAGCCAGGCAAAAGTAATTTTATTTACCTGGACAGGTTTAATATGTTAGAAGTTTATTGTTATGGGTCTTAGTCATTGTTCTATATTCACTTTCAGTAGGATTTTTTACTAGTATTATTATGCACCACACTGAAATCTAAAAAGGATGAAGTGAGGATATAGGAATATTTAAATAGGCAAATAACACAGAATAAAATGCAGGTCATAAGATCCTGTGCAAGTAGAGCTTTTAATACAAGCATTGGAAGATTGAAAGCAACACCAGACAATACTTATAGATTATAAACAATTATAAATGAAAAGCAACAATAGCTCTTCATGTAGATTGTTTGACTCAGCCTTGAACCTCCTGATACCACATGATCCTCATCTTTCAGGGCCTGTTTTCTACAAAGGTTAAGATACAGTTAGCTCCAACTTAAGCATGATGAACCACAGCATTGTCTCCAAGCTGCTCTAGGATGATTTGCAACAATTTCATACAGCTCATTGTTCCATTGCAAAGGTGGGTGGGCAGGGGAACAGAGATTTTACTGGCACTAGTGTATTTACTGATTTGATCCATAGCCTGCCTTTCTACTGACATTTAATACTGATGGAAGCTAACAGAAAATACAGTACCAGTTTTGACTGCTTGTCTAAAGAGAAAAGGGAGGATCGATTGCAACACCCTAAAATAAACTGGGCACCCTCTAGCCTAGGTGTGGACTTCAATTCCCAGAATTCCTTAGCCAGCATGCAATTCTGGGAGTTGAAATTCCAGACATGTGGATGTTTCCCAGGTTGGGAAAGATGTCTTCCTGGCTGCATTCTGGATCTTGGGAATATGACTATATTCCATTTAAGCATGGAGATGTAATATAATCCTAGGAAAAATATGCAGATATATAAAAACTGCAGCATATTAATTGCAAAAAGGGCCAATTGTGAAGAAAGAGTCTTGGCACAAAGAGACAAGTAAAAATTATTTTACTAGTTTAGCTTGAGTACCATTTAAGCTTGTTTTATCAGGCACTTTCAATCGTAATTCTGAATATATATGGATAAAGTATGTTATAAATCTCAATTACCATAAAACAACACTTGCTGAGGCTCCTGGCACCTTTTTCTCATTTCTCATTTTGAAAAACAGCTATAATCATCATCATACAAACATAATATAGAATGGAAAAAAAACCCTTGGCCAGTGCTATATTCCAGGAAGCAGAGGAAAGCAATAAATCCCCTTTTATATTATAAATAAGTGCAGCCAAGTACAATTTCAATGAATTAATTGCCTGTAATATTAAGAGATAAATATGTCTAATATCTCAGTTGCCCATTTTTAATTATGATGTTAAAAAAAAAAGATTTCCAGAGCTACAAACTAATGGCTGGTATAGCTCTGAACACAAACGATAAAAATAAAGATGCCCTCAAGTCGAGATTGAGACTTGGTGACAGCAGCTCTGCTGTTTTCTTGACAGCACAATGTACACAGTTTGGCACTGTCTTCTTCAAACACGTTTTCCTGACTTCTCTTTCTAGCCAGTAGCCTGGGGAAGGCTGACCTTACTTAGCTTGTGATATCAGCCAGGTGTGTCTAGGTCATGCCACCTGCTGAGGTATAGCATACTTACCAATAAATTATTAATCACAATGCCTGGAATTGGGCAAAAATCTATTTCTTTTTCATGAGCTCTTATCTGCATCACTATTGTACATAGCTAACAGCCAAAGGCTTGACTGGTAGACTAACTATTTGAAATACATATTAGTGTCAGGTGAAGCATGCTGAAGCAATGCCTGTCACATATCACAACCAGAAGTTCACTTAAGAGATTTCAGCAACTCAAATCACCCACATATCTTTCTTACCCAACTTTTTCTCAAATGGTCAGTTCCATAATTATTGAGGCAACATCAGGAACACGAAAACAAACCAGAGAAACAAAAGGGAATTGTTCTACCACATTTCACACATGATGGACACCAGTAGTTTCATAGGCACAAGGGAAGGATGTTGCTTGAACTGAGATGTGCCAAAGGCTATGGATTGCTCTGGTTGTCCAAGAATATACATTTGACAAAGTAATAGAAAACCTGTTAGAGCCTACAACAATAGAGCAGCAATAATCATACCAGAAAAATACCAGTCTTATATATAGTTTAAAATATAATGTTTGAATGTGTTTTTGAGCATGTGCATGCTTGGTTATATACAATAGAATCAAATTGTGGTCCTATAAAGCAGTGGTTCTCAAACTTGACAACTTTAAGATGTATGGACTTCAACTCCCAGAATTCCCCAGCCAGGATATAAAGCAATCTCCAATGAAGGAAAGAGGCGGAGCAGCCATTTTCAGAATTTTAACTGGCTTACTGCAGACAAAAACAAAATCATGGCTTCTGACCCTGGTTTCAGTAAGATTCCTAGGATGAAATGACAACCTGTGATCAATTAAAATGAGAGTGATTGCTTAGAATCTGTTCTTCCAGGATATGCTGAAAGAAGACTGGAGGAGCAGAGGGCACACTTGTGCAATTAATGCTAAAACACAGTTTAAATCCAGAGCAGACAACTGAATCCAAAACATTTGGAGTGTAAAAGTTGTCCATCCTTGGTCTAGTATTATATCTGAACTAAGTTTATAAGCAGCGTAAGTGAAGTAATGCTTTTTTGTTATCCTGAAGAATTATAATCTAAAACATGAGAATTAAAACCCTGTTTATTGCCATCTCTGATACTGAAGCAGCAACTTGTTTTCTTTTCATTACTATGGATCTCTCTTCCTCAGAGTATGAGAAATCTCAATCAGGTATTAGATAGCAGAAATGACAAACACTCCATACCAGTCAATACTGATTGTACATAGATGTTACTATAAGCAAATGACAGTTGATCAGGAACGATTGCCCTCAGTTATAGGCACACTGTACACAATATTGTTGGGAGATGGAAGTTATAATACACTGATTACAACTATATTTGGGCTGTAAAAATATGGATGACCACTAGATGGAAAAAAACAGGTTTTTGTTTTCTAACTTTATAGATGTCCTAACATCGATGAACATATTACAGAAATACAAGCTCTCCTTTTCAGGACAGCCCTTTTAATGACTACTGAGGAAAAGACAAAAGTTTATACTTATTTATAATGAGACTGTAATAGATAGAGTATTGGGGGCGAATTAATTTGGGGCTTCAGCAAAGTTTGGAGCATTATTGAAAGACACCATACTATATTTCTTTATTTCCACTATATGGTATATCAAGGTCATTACAGTTAGTTATAATACAATCAAATATAAAAATGTAAATAGAAAGTTTTTCACTGGGGCAATTAAAAGAATCATTTATTGTATAATGATCAGTTGATCCATCCATATTTCATAGCAAGAAACTAGCCATATAATACGCAATGATTTACTCTAATTTAAAGAATAAAAATTAAAATGTTCCATGAATTTAAGTACCTGAACTATTAATCTATTAAATAGATACCTCTATTTTGTATGCTAGCTCCTCTTTTCCTGAATAATAAATCAGAAGCATGCTCTTCTGAACTTCTCTACAATTATTTTAATCATTCCTTTCAGCCCTAGTTCTGCTACTCAGAACTTCCTCTTCCTGAAAAGATTTACTTCTATTTTTCTTTAGCAGATTTGACAATTACAATTTTGCTGTAATATGTGACCTTATTTGTCAGTTTCTCTACGTACACACATGCACACACACGCACACACTACTTGGCTTTAAAAGATGCTTGGTTGAAGAAAAGCCAAAAGACCAGTACACTCCCTTGCCAGCAATCAACACCCAGATATGCAAAAATCAACACTAGGATTAACACCAGATGAACCATCAAACAGCACAATACACCCTAATCAAGGAACTATGAACTCAGGCGATCAACCAAGCAGCAAACAACAGCCCAGTCAAGGAACTGCCAAGGAGAGAACAACACCCCCACCAACACAGGCAGGGCAAGCCTTGGTATATAAACTGAGGCCAAGGCCCACTCCCTCTTTGCACTGAAGATGTTACCTAGTCGGGCAATGAAACGTTTTAGGAAAAACATTGACATATATAAAGGTATCTGGGCTGCCAACTTGTCCAGTTCCATTGTTGAACCTAATCCAACAAGGATCTGAGCACTGCTTTTTTGCAATATATACCAGCCTCATCAAGAAAAATGTACAGGTCAGAAGGAAATCTAAATTTCCTCCCAGAACTGCAGTTTTATTTATTTATTAATCACATTTAAAGGCCATACATCTCTGAATGACTAAATGACTTACAAACTAGCAAACAGTATTCTACTGTTTTAATAGTTTATTATCACACTTTATCTGTTTTTTCCCAGGAACTTAAAGAGCTGTACTCTAAGTTTCTGGAAACTTAATCCCTTTCCAATTCTAGCCATACAACAATTCTGGGATGACATTTAGACCTCATTTCCCCAACCTTCTTCCCCTCCTGTCTCCAAGTTTGAGGGCAACTTGGCTGTATTACTTACACAAGTTCTAATCATTCATATATCTCCTTCTGTTCTGTACACCTTTCTTGATCAGGCTAGTACCTACTGGAAAAAGCCGTGGTCAAATCCCTGTTGGATTAGGGTTCAAGAATGTAACCGGAAAAATTGGCAGCCCAGATACCTTTATACGTAGGGGATTAAACTCTCAGAGATCCCAGCATAGTCTAACAGGGAAGACTTGGTGCCAGGTGGGTATACTCAGCTGGGTAATCATCACTAGTAGATCCATTTAAAATTATTAAATTCAGCTTTGTGAAAGGTTGAACAAGGCAGAGACCTCTATAGTCACTGTATATACCCTTAGATTGGCGGCATTGAATAGGGGGTGTTATTATTTAGGGTAAAAGTTTGAGATGAAATTTGTCAAAAAGTGATTTGACATTTGCTCCAATTCTTGCATTAATATCACCAGCCAATACGAAATATGCTGCAGGGAAAGCCACCATTAGATCGTGCCTATTTTATCCCATACATGTCTTATCTGTGAACGTATATGCAGGGGTGGATGTACACATTAATCAAAAGGAGTTGACTCCTATTGAACTGAAGCAGAACTGCCAATGCATACTGGTCTAATGGTTGTAAACTAGTTACCTGAGCCTGCAGTGTGGTCGATGTTAACATACCTAACCCACCGCAAAGCCTCCCATGACCTGCACCAGGCACAGCTTCCAAGGTGGTCGTCTCTCTGCTAACAATTCACCTGCATGCCACGTTTCCTGGAAAAAAAACTATGTCACAGCTGGATATATATGCCAAACGATGGCTCTCTACTCCTGGATATCTTTGTATGCGTCACTGCTTTTCCTAAGCAGTTGTCCACATTTGAACCGCGCGTTATCCACAGTCTGCGCTGAGATCCAATTGTTTTTATTAACTGAGTACGTTGTGCCCAGACAAATAATAACCCATATTATGCTGCTGGCTGGGGAATTCTAGGTGTTGAGGTCAACCCATGTTAATGTTGCTTAGGCTGAGAAACGCTGGATTAAAGTAAGAGAAACCTGAAAATTCACGCGTTATCTTGAAGCCAGCGGTGGGATTCTGAGCAGTCTTAGCTGCATTATTAGAACAAAAATCTGCTGCATTATTAGAAAAGAAGGAGTCTCTCCTTTCAAAAGACCAACCTCTGGCAGCCGAGCCGGTTCCAGTCACGAGAAGCGGGGAGCGATCGCGCGCGTCCGAATTGTCTTTGTTCAACTTCCTGAACAACACTTAGAGATACATTGGTGTAGAGCTACCCTCTTCCCTTTTCTACTTCTATGGCCTTACGTCTCTGGAGCCGTAGCGGTAGAGGAATTCTGTCCGGCTGCGATTTAAGTCTGGTCTGGCTGGCCGTGGAGGGTCGTCCTACAGCCTTGCTTCTAAGTGCAAGTCCGCCCGGGAAGGCGCTGGTCTGATACGGTTGTAGTTGTGGCTGTTGCACTGTATGTCCATTTTAATGACGTCTTTTCCAAAACAACTGCCAACCCTTTAAACAATGGCAATACCGGGCTGACTTTAGTCGAAAACATCCCGAAAGAAGGCAATGGCATTGAGAGCACGGGTTTGACTCAAGGGTTATTTTTTTCACAGGAATACGGGGGCCTTATTGCTGGCTGACGTACAATATCCTACATTCTCTAGTGCCTCCATGTTGTGTGACTGCTCGTCCGCATTATAAAACACTCAGAGGCTAAAAAAAAATTTGCTGTAAAAAAGCCTATCACAGCCTTCCTGCCATATTTGGGGTCAGAATGCGGGCCCGCTAGATCGTAGGAGAGATAAAAGGAGGATTCCTCTATTGTGCGCTAGAGCTCCGTTCGGGTGAAAAAGACGGCATATACATCCATTAAATAAAAAATACATAGATTATAATTACTGTTATTTTCATCAGGAAGGAAAGGCAGGTCAAAAACAATGACATTTTTTATCTACAATTTTTATCTACCATTGTTTAGTCTATGGGATTTAATTTTAACAACATGCAGTGGGGAAAGAGAGAGTTCCGTGCCCGGGGAAAGAGCATTTCGGACCATAGACATAGAAATGGCAGATGGACACTTCGTAAATACTTTGGATTCACAGTCAAACCTTTTAGCTGCAGGTTTACGGTACGACTTAATTTTTCAGTGTTTAACAATATCCCATGCGACTTGTGCTAACGTTTGCTGAAAGACACAGACCAATACAATTACTATTACATATAAAGGAAAATTTCCCTTGCCTTTTTCATAAGTTTGCCAGGGGGGTGGGCTGACATTTTACTCTTCTTTGCTCTTACTATTTTCCAGCTCAGTACTGGCTGAGCATATGGATAGCAGACAGAGAGAAGGTTTATTCAATGCTCCCACTCTCCATATTATGAGAAAGTTGCATAAACTACCATAAACAGCAGCTATCACCACATTTTATTGCATCAAACTCTGGCTATTTAATATGGCTTGTCTGAAGGAGCCCTTCTGCTTTATTTACTCTGGTAAAAGCTTTATCATGATCCTTGATAAAAAGCTTTTACAAGATTTGACACAACTTGGCAAATAAATGAGATTTGTCCCTTCAGGAATGTTATTATCTTACAGCTGAGCTGCAATTTTAAAACATCCTACCCAGACAGTAATAAGGCAAGAGAAAAGCAGTGGCATTTTCTGGTTGCTACAAAAATACCTGCCAACAACTGCTAAGTAAAATGAGGCACTATGTTCAGACAGTGTGCCAAGACAGTTAATTTGAACCCTGCCAAACCTTTAGGGCACTGTAGTTTTGCATGTGTGAATTCAGTGCTGTTGGCACTTCAGCAGCTCATAACCACAAGGGACGGTAGTATATAGATACGGGTTTACTCTTGTCCCCTGAGTAAATACATTATTTGTGCTATAAAACCTACTTCACCAACTGTTAAGTTCTGATTAACACTCAAAGGAACCCACCCCCATCACATACACCCCTTGCCAGCACTTTCTGATTCACCTAGTCCATTTTTCTGGAGAATGCCTTTCATAAGCAATTCTCCATTTCTCCATTCTCTCAATGATTGCCTTTAAATCTTACATCACTTCCTCTTTCTATTACATATATTAGTGGGAACAGACCTAACTTCTGATAACTAAGGTTTCTTTAATTGTTAAACTGAGCCTTTTCTTTGCCTAATTTTGCACAACATATCTTTGCACAACATAATCTTATAGGTGATCTTTTGTCCCTCTGCCAAGTAAATGGCAGGTTTATACACATTCTATAAATTGTTCTTCCTCTTTAATAAAATTAGAGGGTGCTGCAGAGTGAGAACAAGTGCCATCTGGTGATCCATTTACTCTCTTGTTCATTGTTTTACCTGCTGCTTTTGCACTGGACTCAGATAAATCATAACCTTTGGAATGCACAGTGCCCCCAAACATCTGGTAAGTGGCTTCTATGCTGAAATAGAATTTAGCTTCCAATTTCCCCAAAAGCCTTTCCTATTTACATAATGACACAGCAGTGGAAACCAAATTATATCTTTATCATTCTACCAAATGTCATTCAGAAAGTGGAGTCAGCGTTTCTGATTTGCTGACTAAATCGAGGCATCAGAAACAAGATACTCAATAATTGGGCAAAGCATCAGTCAGTTTCCTCAAACTAACTTCTAGTCTCTCTCCATACTGTATCAAAGTAAGTGCTAAAGGAAGAAAGGGTATAGATCTATCAACATTCAAGCAGAGGTGCAGATGATTTCCTTCCCAATTATTTCCCCTGCTGCAATTAATTTGGAACACGTGCTAGACTTATTTAAGGAGATAATAAATTTATCTAGACTGTGTTGTTTTTATTTGGAATTGTGTATTTCCCATTGTGGCTTGCTTCTGTATTCCCCCTTTTCCTAATAATCTCCCTTTTATAGAGAGATGTTTGGCTTAATTGGTCTAATAAGGATTTTCTCATTTAAATCTTCCCTGGATGCAAGACTCCATGGCTATGCAGCTATCCCTGTTGTTGTTTATTCGTTTAGTCGCTTCCGACTCTTCGTGACTTCATGGACCAGCCCACACCACAGCTTCCTGTCGGTCGTCAACACCCCCAGCTCCCCCAGGGACGAGTCCGTCACCTCTAGAATATCATCCATCCATCTTGCCCTTGGTCGGCCCCTCTTCCTTTCGCCTTCCACTCTCCCTAGCATCAGCATCTTCTCCAGGGTGTCCTGTCTTCTCATTATGTGGCCAAAGTATTTCAGTTTTGCCTTTAATATCATTCCCTCAAGTGAGCAGTCTGGCTTTATTTCCTGGAGGATGGATTGGTTTGATCTTCTTGCAGTCCAAGGCACTCTCAGAATTTTCCTCCAACACCACAGTTCAAAAGCATCTATCTTTCTTCGCTCAGCTTTCCTTATGGTCCAGCTCTCGCAGCCATATGTTACTACAGGGAACACCATTGCTTTAACTATGCGGGCCTTTGTTGTCAGTGTGATGTCTCTGCTCTTAACTATTTTATCGAGATTTGTCATTGCTCTTCTTCCAAGGATTAAGCGTCTTCTGATTTCCTGACTGCAGTCAGCATCTGCAGTAATCTTTGCACCTAGGAATACAAAGTCTTTCACTGCTTCTACATTTTCTCCCTCTATTTGCCAGTTATCAATCAAGCTGGTTGCCATAATCTTGGGTTTTTTGAGGTTTAGCTACAAGCCAGCTTTTGCACTTTCTTCTTTCACCTTCATCATAAGGCTCCTCAGTTCCTCTTCACTTTCAGCCATCAAGGTGGTATCATCTGCATATCTGAGATTGTTAATGTTTCTTCCAGAGATTTTAACTCCAGCCTTGGATTCCTCAAGGCCAGCTTGTCGCATGATGTGTTCTGCGTACAAGTTGAATAGGTAGGGTGAGAGTATACAGCCCTTCCGTACTCCTTTCCCAATCTTAAACCAGTCCGTTGTTCCGTGGTCTGTTCTTACTGTTGCTACTTGGTCGTTATACAGATTCTTCAGGAGGCAGACAAGATGACTTGGTATCCCCATACCACTAAGAACTTGCCACAATTTGTTATGGTCCACACAGTCAAAGGCTTTAGAATAGTCAATAAAAGAGAAATAGATGTTTTTCTGAAACTCCCTGGCTTTTTCCATTATCCAGCGGATATTGGCAATTTGGTCTCTAGTTCCTCTGCCTTTTCTAAACCCAGCTTGTACATCTGGCAATTCTCGCTCCATGAACTGCTGAAGTCTACCTTGCAGGATCTTGAGCATTACCTTACTGGCATGTGAAATGAGTGCCACTGTTCGATAGTTTGAACATTCTTTCGTGTTTCCTTTTTTGGTATGGGGATATAAGTTGATTTTTTTCCAGTCTGATGGCCATTCTTGTGTTTTCCAAATTTGCTGGCATATAGCATGCATTACCTCGACAGCATCATCTTGCAAGATTTTGAACGGTTCAGCTGGGATGCCGTCGTCTCCTGTTGCCTTGTTATTAGCAACGCTTCTTAAGGCCCACTCAACCTCACTCTTCAGGATGTCTGGCTCTAGCTCACCGACCACACCGTCAAAGCTATCCCCGATACTGTTATCCTTCCTATACAGGTCTTCTGTATATTCTTGCCACCTTTTCTTGATCTCTTCTTCTTCTGTTAGGTCCTTGCCATCTTTGTTTTTGATCATACCCATTTTGGCCTGGAATTTACCTCCAATGTTTCTAATTTTCTGGAAGAGGTCTCTTGTCCTTCATATTCTATTGTCTTCTTCCACTTCCGCGCATTGCTTGTTTAAAAATAATTCCTTATCTCTTCTGGCTAAGCTCTGGAATTTTGCATTTAATTGGGCATATCTCCCCCTATCTCTGTTGCCTTTTGCTTTCCTTCTTTCTTGGGCTACTTCTAGTGTCTCAGCAGACAGCCATTTTGCCTTCTTGGTTTTCTCTTTCTTTGGGATGTATTTTGTTGCCGCCTCCTGAACAATGTTGCGCACTTCTGTCCAGAGTTCTTCTGGGACCCTATCTACTAAGTCCAGTCCCTTAAATCTATTCTTCACCTCCACTGCATATTCCTTAGGAATATTAGTGAGCTCATATCTAGCTGATCTGTGGGTCGTCCCTAATCTCTTTAGTCTGATCCTAAATTGTGTAAGAAGTAGTTCGTGATCTGAACTACAGTCAGCTCCAGGTCTTGTTTTTACCAACTGTACAGATGTCCGCCACCTTTGGCTGCAAAGGATGTAATCAATCTGATTTCGGTGTTGTCCATCTGGTGAAGTCCATGTATAAAGCCGTCTCTTAGGTTGTTGGAAGAGAGTGTTTGTTATGCAGAGTGAATTGTTTTGGCAAAATTCTATCAGCCTATGTCCTGCTTCATTTTGTTCTCCCAGGCCATACTTACCTGTAATTCGAGGTGTCATTTGACTGCCCACCTTAGCATTCCAGTCTCCTGTGATGAAAATAACATCTCTTTTAGGCGTGTTGTCCAGTAGGTGCTGCAGATCCTCATAGAACTGCTCTACTTCAGCTTCTTCAGCATTTGTGGTTGGGGCGTATATTTGGATCACTGTGATGTTAGATGGCTTGCCCTGAATTCGAATTGAGATCATTCTGTCGTTTTTTGGGTTGTATCCAAGCACTGCTTTAGCCACTTTACTATTAATTATGAAGGCTACTCCATTTCTTCTGTGGTCCTCTTGTCCACAGTAGTAGATCTGGTGGTCATTTGATGTGAAGTGGCCCATTCCAGTCCATTTCAGTTCACTGACGCCCAGAATGTCTATCTTTAATCTTGACATCTCACCAATAACCACATCCAATTTGCCCTGGCTCATAGATCTTACATTCCAGGTTTCAATGGTGTGTTGATCCTTAGAACATCGGATTCGCCGTTCACCACCAGCACCGTCGGCTGCTAGCCGTCCTTTCAGCTTTGAGCTAGCTGCGTCATCACGTCTGGGGCTAGTTGAGCTCATCCTCTGTTCCTCCCCAGTAGCATTTTGACCATCTTCCAACTTGGGGGTCTCATCTTCCGATGGTATACCGACATATCTCTGGTTGTACTGATCCACTTAGTTTCCACGGCAAGAATACTGGGGTGGGTTGCCATTACCTTCCCCAGGGATCGCATTTAGTCTGACCTCTCTGTCATGACCTTCCCGTCTTGGGTGGCCCTTCACGGTTTAGCTCATGGCATCATTGAGGTGCTCAAGCTCCAGCACCACGACAAGGTAACGATCCTTTGCTGGAGCAGCTATCCCTAATGTTTCAGAATTAGTACAAGGTTTATTAAGTTCTGTAATTCTGGACTTTGGGCAGTAAGATGCAAATCACCTGCCTATTTTTTTTAGGGGGAGGGTGGATAGAGAAATCCTTGTCAGAAGAGCTAAATATTCTACAGTTGGACTAACTAGGATGTGTGAAGAGGTTCAGCCAGACTGGTGACAACTATGACAACTACCATGTTATCTTTTAATTGAGAACCCTTGGAAGAGTTTACTATTTCTTTAATTACCCTTCCCAGATTAGGATATCATGTTTTGTTGATCAAGTCATTGTGACATGGTGCATACATAAGAATAAACTAATAAACCTCGGTCTATTATTATATTTTTATCCTACCTTTTAAAAATATAACTCAAGGTAATGAAACAAACAACCATCATGACAAACGAACAACAAAAGCAATGTGGCTTAATACTATGTGGATCCAGCCTTTTTGATTTAACATTGTGGGTGAATCCACCTATTGTGTCTTAGTCAATAAATCAGGATTGAAACAACCTGATTTAGCATGACATGATCTTGTTGAGGGCTGGCTTTAGAAAAGGACTACTTTGGTGTCACACTGAAACTGATTCATAATCTTAGTTCTCCAGGGATGGTCACAATAGACTATAGGTGATCCCTTCCTGATGTAAATGAACTTGGTCTTGTTCCCAGCCATAAGATGTTACTTTCTTTTTGCAGTACAAAACTACACTTTAGGGATGTGCAATCTTTCAGTTCCATAGCTGGAAAGGTATTTAGGATACCGCATGGATGTGCTCAATGCTGTCTGAGCTCCTTAAAGACACCATGCCTTTTCATGGCCTTTACAGGAAATATGTGTTTGAGTTAAGAAGGCATTAAGAGGCCACCTCCTTCATAGCCACACATCCCTATTTTACATGAAGCAGGAGAATGCATGGCTAGATGTCTGGTGGACAGCTAGAGTGATCTGAATAAAGTATAAATCCTAGGAAAGAATATTGACTCTTTTCCTTCTTACTAATTTCCCAATACTTTATTTAAAGCATTTATATGGCCAACTTGAGCACTGTGATACTGGATGGCTTACACTAAATCAGGAAAACAAAAACAATTTCAGATTAAAATCCAATACAAAACCCTTAATAGACAGTCAGGAACTCACCATTACTGCCTCCCACCAAACAGGCCCCAACACCCAAGGAAAGCACGCCTCTCTGTCAGTATTCCTGGGGTGGTAAGGACAATAAAAAGCAAAGGACACCAATCTTTTGTGGCCACTGGGTACGCTTCAAATTTTGAAACCATATTAAGGGCACTGTAAGAAAATGGCTGCCATGGTTGGCAGAGGGGGCAGTCACCAGATGATAAGGTAAGATGGTAAGATTTTCCCCAAACATTCACTCTAGTCTTCTACAATGTATCAGTTTTGCTCTAAGAGTATTTCTTTTAAAAATAATAGGCTAAAGTCTAAATAGTAGAGGCCCCAAATCCAGCTAAAAACTCTTAAGAGCCCAAACACCTCCATGCCATTAGACATGAAAGGCAAGGGAAGCAAATTACAATATGCTTGGGATGACATCATAATGCAAATGCTGCAGCTTACATGCTTGCATCAGTTCATAAAGAAGAAGAACAACAAAAGAACTATCATAGATGAGTCATAGGGCTGGGCGAGAGTTGTTTCCAAATACATGCGAGCTCATCCAAAGTACCTCTCTTTAAAACAAGGGAACAGATACATCTTTCTGCAGCTTCTTGATCAGCAGACCTTGGCTGTCTCCTGCACAGCAACTTTTCTTTGTTCTCCAGCAAAGTGAAGTAACTATGCATGCATGTGCATCCAGGAACACTTTAGGAAGCAGCCTCACAAAAGACTAGACAATTCAATGGACTGGAAAAATGGTGCTTTGGATGTGATCCCACACAGTACAAAGCACTTTTTTCAAAGGATTGCACATCCCTAATATACAGCAGGCTCAAAGTACAGTAAAGAAGCCATCAGGCCAATCAGAGATCTTGGAAGACTCTTAGCCATTAATTGGGCACTCAGATGGTTTGATTATCTAATGCCACAATTGATGACATCTGTATGAACTTTTCAGAGCTTGAGTATTCGTGGTGATGTCAACAATGGCTTCTGGTATGTGAAACTGCATGAAACGTCAAGCAAATGTGACCACATTTTCTACCCTTTCGGCATATTGGCTATTACACTGTAGATGGCTATATCTGGGCATCTCTGCTGCATGAACTATTTCAGCTGAAATTAAACCAAGCATTGATAGTCCAGTTTGAAGATAATTGCTGATGACATTCTGATTATAGGAGAAAGACAAAGCAACATAGAAAAGAGCCACATTGGTAAATTACCATCTTCCTTTCAGCAGTGCAAACAAAAGAATATCAAATTAAATCCAGAGAAAATTAGATTCAACCAGGGAGAGGTGTCATATGTAGAGCACACCCTTTCAGGTCAAGGTCTGAAGGCTCATCGCAGAATGAAGAGGCAATTTGGAAGAGGCCACGACCAAGGATGTGACCAGAATTCACTGCTTCCTGGGAACAATAAACTTCCTAGCTAAATTCTGTGCAGATTTGGCAATTTAGGCAGTGTTACTATTAAAAAGGGTGTAGAAGATACTGGTCAGTACTCCAGGACAAAGCATTTGAAAAATTAAAGCAATGAATCACCAAAGCACCTGTCATAAAGTACTGCCAACTGGGGGAGCAGATGATTTTACAATGTGATTCTTCTGAAAAAGGATTGGGGGTGTTTCACAGGAGCAACCAACTGACAATGCAAACAGAGCCCTTTTGGAAATTCAGGAGTATGAATAAATAGTAAAAGAGCTACTACCTGTGATGTTTGGATAGATTCTTTCCAATGCTTTGCTCATGGGCAACTGGGAATAGCACTTTCTGATCACAAATAACTGGAAACAATTAATAACAAAGCTGTTCTTTAGAATGGTTGGAACATGTGTTGACAAGCTTAGAACCATGGTAAGCGCAGATCAGATACTGCCCAGGAAAGTTCTCCCGTTGGCAAGCACAATGAGACTTGCCTGTCTATGTAGTATGGAAAAAGCTGTCTAGGAGATGAAGACATTAGGAAATCAACATGGTAGGCTTCCTCTGAACTTAGACAACAAAGCTACCAGAAATGAAAAATGCACAGCTCCAAGTTATTAAGCATGTCATTTTGGAAGGCTGGCTTGTAAATAAAAGCCAAGTGTTTATGGGAGCAGAAGCATTGTTAAAGGAAGAATGTTATACCCAGCATGGCCTAATATATTTTGAACAGACCATTCTCATTCTAGCCTTGCTGCATAACAGAGCTATAGAAACATGTCATCTCTCAACAGTTGCTTTGGACAGGATTAAAAGCCAACCCAATTTTCCACAAGGCCATGGAAGAAGATAGGCCTAGATATATTTTAAAGCATATATGGCTGCATTTAAAGAAAAGCAGTATTTTACCATTGAAGATTACTAATCCAACTCCTGGAAATTTATGGTCTACAGCAGGGTTTCTCAACCAGGGTTCCCTGGGAGATCACAATTCATTTTAAAAACATTCAGGCAACTTCACATTAGAGAGGTAAGTTTCATTCCTTATTTTCAGTTTAAGAACACTGTTATGTACAGGCCTACACATGAAACAAATATAATAATTTTGTAACTTCTGGCCTATATTTGAACCTGAATGTGCAGGGGTTCCCCAAGGCCTGAAAAATACTTCAAGGTTTCTCCAGGGTCAGAAAGTTGAGAAAGGCTGGTCTACACAATAGAGGAATCTGAGAGATAATCCAGAAATTAAAGCTACACATTTCCAAATATGGGACTCCTGACACAATATTCCGTGACTGTGATTCATGTATATTGAATTCAGAGTATTTTCTTCAGAGCGATCAGCATTTGATCACTTTCCTTCTTCCCCCATAGCAATGGAACAATAGTCAGCTGTCAAAACAGTAAAGAAGCTGGTACATAGAGCTGTGACCCCTGGGTCCGACTCTTATCTGCCTCTCTTGGCTTATCAAAATAATACAGGATTGCAGAACCAAAGCAACAGAAGGCCTGAGGGACATAGGTTCAAAACTGCTACCAGTGGGTAGCCTGGATCTGCTCATGCCTGAATTTGTAGGAAATCAGAGAAAAACTTATATTTGTTTTGCAGCATTTTGAACCTGCTGCAGTTCTGACTGACCCTGTGTCAGCCCCACTAGGTAGACCAGACCAGGAAATTGACTCCACAGAAAGGCTAAAACTACTTTTATCGAAATTGACTAAAATAACAGAATAATGCAAGTCTAATTGTGCTCTTCCTCTTTTTTATAATTTCGTGAATTTGGGAGGTGTCTGCCTGAGCCACTTCCAAATGCTATTTCATTCTGGACTTGAAAAATGCTTCAGCCCCCTTTTGCCTAGGTAACAGTTCCTGCTTATCTCCATCAAGATCATATTTATTACTCTCTACACCCTAGGCAGCAAACAGTAGGAAAAAAATGGAGTATTATGTTGGAGAATGGAATTCAACAGGAGCCCTTTGTAATGGATATGCTCCTACACAAATCCAAAGTGCTAAAAAGTACAATGAGTAATTAAAGTAATTATGAAGCTCACAACTGGTTGTGACTGAAGTGGCCTATAAACCCTGTAAAATAAACAAGTAGCAGAAGGTTCCATTAAAGAAGGAAAATATTCATAATATATTTGACTTGGGCTTGACTCCACTATCAATGAATGCTAGGAGACATTCATTGTATTTGAAGGAAAAATTAGATTTAATGATAAACATATGAAGGTAGAAAGCCTCACTTCTATCTAAACTACACTTGTAAAGAGAGAAAGAATGGAAAAACTTCTTAAACTCAGAAACTTGTTTTACTAAAAATAGACCAGGTGAGAGACAAACATCAGGAGAACACAGGAAGACCACCTTCCTTTATCTCTCACCATTTGTCATCAAAAGTCTCCTAAGTCCAAAGAGATTATGCTGTGTCTAACATAACCATTCAGCCTGAGACCTCCAGTCTCCAATTATACAGGGTTCTGCTGTATAAGATACAGTCTGTAGATAAAACCACTCCAAAAAGATCACCTGGGCTCATGACTGAAGTTCTAGTTTTTATGAGACAACTATTCCTGAAGGCAATCTATTCCATAATAATTGCAGGCATCTGCACTCTCACAAGCAGAAAGAAGAGAGAGAATGATATATCACAGTCACTGCCAGAACACGTACCAACAAAGCGAAACTGCATGGAATGAAAACGAGCCAGTGTTCTAATCATCAGGAAAAATGGACAAGAATTAAAGATGTTCCAGTCTGGCCATTTTTCAAAGAAACCAACACAAGTCAAGGACATTTTAATTAACTGAGTCCAAGATAAGATCAAGATCATGGATTTGTATTCTCTGGCTTTAGCCAGGAGGGGACTGTACAGTGTTAAGGGTTGAAAATATTTAATTTAAATGTTTCAGTTTCTAGAAATCTGGGGGAAGCAACACAGAACAAACTAAAGTGGGGGATTGTTTCTTGATTAACAGAGCTAAATGGACAGAGTCATATTTTAGAAAGGATCAGAGAATTCTGGGACAGCAAGATTGGTGAGAGGAATCTTGCACCATGGTATCTAGCAGGGAGTAGCCTGGGGTGAGCTATTTTTGACTTGCATGAATTAAATACTTTTTTCCTAAAAAAAACTTTGCAAAGGTTTGGTGTTAATGAAACATCTATCATCACAACTTACCTCTGTTTCTTTTCTTTCTGGGCAGGTGGGCAGTTTTCAAACCCAAGCAGAACCTAAAAGCATTCTGCAAAATAAAGATTTTGCTTGAAGCTGAAATTTTCTTTGCCATGTGGTAGATTCCTCTACTATCAGGTGAGGCATGAAAGCCACTGGAAACTGTTGTGGATCTTGCGCTGAGCAGGGGGCTGGACTAGGTGACAGCTTACAAGGCTATAGTTTTATGAATGAAGACATTTATGGCTGTATTACACTGGGACCCCAGGATATAAAAATAGGACAACATAAAACCTTACACTGATCAAAGGCAGTTATAGGAAAGTATTGTTTGCCTTTCTTTTACCTGGAACCACCCACAGCCCACCCTAAAGTGCAACACAGAAGGTCAGGTAGCCCTCATGAAGAGGGAAGCTATGGGATGAGGGCTTAGAAGAGGGGATCCTCCAAATGAAATAGTTGTAGAAGAGACTTTCAACTGGGCTTGACTGGAATAATGAAATGTAAAAATGGTGGCCTGTGTTTGTCTCACTTCTGACCCTGCTACTGAAGCTGCAGATATAATAAGAACAAAGGGGACAGAAGGAGATTTGGAGTGGAGTCGAAAAACAGCAGAAATATACAGGGAAAAGTAACCCTTTCTTCCCTAAGTTTAATAGGGCAAAGTTAGGAGCCAAAAGCTTTAAGATGCTCAACAAGAGCCAAGCAGAAGACCTTAACCCTAATCTTGGAAAGGCTCGGCATGAGGGGCATATACCTACATCACCTTACATAGCCAGGAGGGGAGCCATTACAATCTGGGGTTAAGAACTTCAGGATCACAATAATAAATGTAGCTGAAGAAGCCCAGGATGAAGGAAATCACCTTCTCAGTCAAAGGTGTGGGGAATTCATTCATTTATCTAGCCCCTCAATGCTAGTAGACTCTACTGTTTCTGAGGGCACTCAGAGCCTATTCCAGTCCTAAAGGAACAATGGCTGACAATCTGCTGAAAAAAGATCAAAACCATTATGTAACCTTCCAACCCAACTTTTCCCAGTGTTGAGACATCCAGATGAGTTGGGATTGCAACATTCAGAATTCACAGCCTGCATAGTTGCCTCCTCCTGAGATAGATTTTGGGGCTCAAGAGTATGTTTCAATTTGTGCACGGAAAGCGTGAAGTACTTTTATATGGAAATCCTCCCTCTCAAGTTGCAGCCGCCTTACCCAAACTAAGCAAATTAAGCCTAGTCAGAGTTTATCTGGGAATTTTTTTGAACCCCTATCTAAAATTTAGTCACTTAAGAAATTTGGAACATACATGTTATATATACATACAATTGTAGAAGACAAATCTATAAGGTTAAAGTTGGAACAACCTTACTTAGCCACATTGACTCCACTTTCTCTTACTACTGAGGAAGTCACATACACACACATGGATATGGTCAAGATGCCCTTGCAGTGACAGGACTGCAGTTATCACCAGAGCTATAAGATAACCACTGCTATTGCAACTGCCCAAGAGCTAAAGCATTAACTACCATAACCGCAAGAAGGAGACTTCATGTTATTTCCCAGGAGTGAATGAAATTGAGTGGATTGAACAGCCAATGTGACCCCTTCTCTATATTTCCTTGTGTTCACATGTTTATCCATGTGTTAAAGTCTTTCTTGCTCAAAGAAATGTTCTCCAACATGTTCTTTGTGTGCTTGACCAGATTCTTCAGACTCTTAATAAAAGTATTGGAGACTTTGCAAATTGCATCCGGATTAGAGAGACAAACCTAAACTACATGGCTTAGGTGACTGAGAAGGGAGAAAATGGTAATTTTCTCCAGCACAATCTATTTGAAGACTACAATTTAATCTTAAGATACCTCACAAGGGTTTGTAAAACAAAGAAAAAGTAACCAAAGCAATAAAGTCTCTGGGGTAACATGTTTGCAATCTTCCAAAAGTCTCTTTTGCTACATTGCTTATTTATGCAGTTAGACCAGACTTAAATCTTTTCTTACGCTTTCTCTTTACTCTACTTTGCAAATATCCTACTCAGATGCATCCATTTTTTATTCAAGTTCCAACTCAGTTCTTCATGTCATAATCTCCAAGGAGGATCACAGCAAATCATGTAATTATCTTTCCCCCCCAAAATGTCTGTATCCTGCCTCCATAGCAAGCAAAATTAATTAAAAAGCAAAGCACTATATCTCTTGGGAAATGGTGTGAAGGCTGAAATCGGCTGGGTCCTCTGACTCATTTGTAATCACTATACCAAACTATTTTTTAAACAGAAGATCTTATGCACTTATTTAAAAGGGCCTTACTGGGAAAGTGAAAAATCAAATTTTTGAGCTCTGAATTTCCCAAGTAGAGGTAATTAAGTATAAAAGGTTTGTGTGTATATATACATAATTTTTATTAAAGTTTTTTTTAAAAAGGAAGATTAAAAACCAATACAAAGTAAGAAAAAGATAAGAAAAAGAAAGAAATCAAAGAAAAAGCTAAAAGTGCAAGAAAGAAAAATAGGAAAGAAAAATAGGAAAGAAAAAAGAAACAAAGAAGTGGCTTCTGATCTTCTTTACAGCAGTTATAAGTACAATTATAAATTTACCTCCTACTCTAAAGTTACATCATGACTCTCTTCTTTCTATAATCTATCCTGTCTAATCATCAAAACCATAAATCATAAGTCTGTTTTTTTTCTGTTTCACACAATAAGTCTATAAGGAGTTTCCAGTCAGCAATAATGTAGATACTGTCTTTTCTCTGATCAAAGAAGTCAAGTTAGCCATCTCAGCAAGTTCCATCATCTGTACAAGATAAGAGGTCTGTAAAGGTGAACACACATGTTGTTGAAATGCTATAATTATTATCCATTATTTTTCAGCAAGCCCAAAGTGACTTGGGGAGCATCTTCAGGTCTGCTTTGTTAAAGTCAATGAATTAAAACTAAAGAAGAGAAGTGCTGGGCAGCAACCATCAGCCTGTCAGTCCCATATGTATCCATAACAGCAAAGAGGTGGCAAGGAAGAAAGCACATCTGCATTCTATTGATTAAGCAATGGTCTCTATATCAGGCTTGGAAGAAAACATCTTAAACGCAGGAGAAGATCAGGAAGGCAAAGTAATACTGTAGGTCTTATTCTCTTCACCCACATGCTTCTTTCAAGGTAAATCTCCACATTTCTGAAACTGCAATATCTATCCTCCATAGACAATGTATCCCAAACCATGCTGGCTGAGGATGATGGGGCTTGTAGTCCAGCTCATTTGAAAAGAACCTGGTTAGGGAAGGTGATGTGAAGAATAGCATTCATTCTCTCACTTTATATGTGAAGGGCAGAGGTGCATGCATGACAGTCTGAGATATCTTAGGCAAGGAGAACATGTATGATCCAACTTATAAGTCTCCACATGCTCTGGGAGCTCTCGTTCACTTTCAGTTTGAAAGACAAGATGAGTCTGAAATACTGGGTAAATCACAGCACAAGGAAGCAGAGCTAGAAATAGGACTCTAAGAACTTCTGGACCCCAAGATGTTTTTCTCAGCATATGATGTGTAGACAACCACAGTGATAACTGCCCTGCCTTTTCTAATTTAAGCCTTTGGATACAAAACAGTGCTTTCTAAATTGGTAAGATGGTCTTTTGGACTGGTTTCTATAATTGTACCAGATTTCCTAATGGTTTGTTGTTGTTGTTGTTGTTGTTGTTATTTTGAACAATACAAATGCAAATGCCCATGTGCATGAAAGAAGTATGAGTAGGCAGGAAGATGGAAATGAATCAGAAGCATGAAGTCCTCTAGTTTCCCCACAAAACAGAGGCTGCAGTTGTCCAGATTAAGTACTTACCTTGAAAATGGCATAAATTCTATGTGAGAAAACTAAAAACTTACACCAAGTCCCTGAGTAAGATTGCCAAAAACTTCACAAGTCATGGTGATCTTGAGACTTGAAGGGGAGTCTGTGGTCTGAAAAGGTTGCTGAACCATGCTGTAGATTCTCTATCTTTTTGTCTTTTTTTCTCTTTTGACTAAGCAAAATGAGGCATCTAGATTGCTTTTGTCTATGGACTTTCTTGTAGTTAGTAAGGGAGTAACTCTTTGAAGCTGTCTTTAATTACAAAACCCACTAATATGTTTCTTGATGGTACTTAATTAAAGGGTGTTTATTTTGCTCCAGGATGGTCTCTTGGAGGCTTCTGAGATAGTTAGAAACAAGAGCAGACCATTCTTTCTTCTTCATTGCTATTTTTACTCCTTTGAGAGGAATTTAAAGAGATTTTCATTTGAAAAATGGCTCTACACAGTAGGGCAGTGTTTCTCAGTCTCAGCAACTTTAAGAGGTATGGACTTCAACTCCCAGAATTCTCCAGCCAACTTAAAGAGACACTGTAGTAGAGCAACTCTGTTTCACCAGGATTTACACATACTATAATGCTGCTTCATTTGTTCAGTCAAACACACATATAGAAACCCATCTACAAGTTTCCCACATCAAATGAAAAGCATAGGGACACATCAGAGGTGGCTGCAGGATTTGAAGCTTTTTTTAAAATGCTGAAAGTGGCATTGTGTGGTACCACACAACTTCCAATCCCTTCACTGCATGTTCAGAAGAACTGGAGTGTGTGTCACAACACAGCAAGGCTGCTTTCACTATATCACCCCCTTAAATACCCTGCAGAAGCCTCTGGACTCATGTGCATGCTTACTTCTCCCCCTCCCCCTTTATGTTTGTGTTGTTTATTCGTTTAGTTGCTTCTGACTCTTAATGACTTCATGGGCCAGCCCACGCCAGAGCTTCCTGTTGGTCATCAACACCCCCAGCTCCCCCAGGGACGAATCCATCACCTCTAGAATATCATCTAGCCATCTTGCCCTTGGTCGGCCCCTCTTCCTTTTGCCTTCCACTCTCCCTAGCATCAGCATCTTCTCCAGGGTGTCCTGTCTTCTCATTATGTGGCCAAAGTATTTCAGTTTTGCCTTTAATATCATTCCCTCAAGTGAGCAGTCTGGCTTTATTTCCTGGAGGATGGACTGGTTTGATCTTCTTGCAGTCCAAGGCACTCTCAGAATTTTCCTCTAACACCACAGTTCAAAAGCATCGATCTTCCTTCTCTCAGCCTTCCTTATGGTCCAGCTCTCGCAGCCATATGCTACTACGGGGAACACCATTGCTTTAACTATGCGGACCTTTGTTGTCAGTGTGATGTCTCTGCTCTTAACTATTTTATCGAGATTGGTCATTGCTCCCAAGGATTAAGCGTCTTCTGATTTCCTGACTGCAGTCAGCATCTGCAGTAATCTTCGCACCTAGAAATACAAAGTCTTTCACTGCTTCTACATTTTCTCCCTCTATTTGCCAGTTATCAATCAAGCTGGTTGCCATAATCTTGGTTTTTTTGAGGTTTAGCTGCAAGCCAGCTTTTGCACTTTCTTCTTTCACCTTCATCATAAGGCTCCTCAGTTCCTCTTCGCTTTCAGCCATCAAAGTGGTATCATCTGCATATCTGAGATTGTTAATGTTTCTTCCAGAGATTTTAACTCCAGCCTTGGATTCCTCAAGACCAGCATGTCACATGATGTGTTCTGCATACAAGTTGAATAGGTAGGGTGAGAGTATACAGCCCTGCCATACTCCTTTCCCAATCTTAAACCAGTCTGTTGTTCCGTGGTCTGTTCTTACTGTTGCTACTTGGTCGTTATACAGATTCTTCAGGAGGCATACAAGATGACTTGGTATCCCCATACCGCTAAGAACTTGCCACAATTTGTTATGGTCCACACAGTCAAAGGCTTTAGAATAGTCAATAAAACAGAAATAGATGTTTTTCTGAAACTCCCTGGCTTTTTCCATTATCCAGCAGATATTGGCAATTTGGTCCCTAGTTCCTCTGCCTTTTCTAAACCCAGCTTGTACATCTGGCAATTCTCGCTCCTTGAATTGCTGAAGTCTACCTTGCAGGATCTTGAGTATTACCTTACTGGCATGTGAAATGAGTGCCACTGTTCGATAGTTTGAACATTCTTTCGTGTTTCCCTTTTTTGGTATGGGGATATAAGTTGATTTTTTCCAGTCTGATGGCCATTCTTGTGTTTTCCAAATTTGCTGGCATATAGCATTCATTACCTTGACAGCATCATCTTGCAAGATTTTGAACAGTTCAGCTGGGATGCCATCTTCTCCTGCTGCCTTGTTATTAGCAACGCTTCTGAAGGCCCATTCAACCTCGCTCTTCAGGATGTCTGGCTCTAGCTCATTGACCACACCGTCAAAGCTATCCCCAATATTGTTATCCTTCCTGTACAGGTCTTCCGTATATTCTTGCCACCTTTTCTTGATCTCTTCTTCTTCTGTTAGGTCCTTGCCATCTTTGTTTTTGATCATACCCATTTTTGCCTGGAATTTACCTCCAATGTTTCTAATTTTCTGGAAGAGTTCTTTTGTCCTTCCTATTTTATTGTCTTCTTCCACTTCCGCGCATTGCTTGTTTAAAAATAATTCCTTATCTCTTCTGGCTAACCTCTGGAATTTTGCATTTAATTGGGCATATCTCCCCCTATCACTGTTGCCTTTTGCTTTCCTTCTTTCTTGGGCTACTTCTAGTGTCTCAGCAGACAGCCATTTTGCCTTCTTGGTTTTCTCTTTCTTTGGGATGTATTTTGTTGCTGCCTCCTGAACAATGTTGCGAACTTCTGTCCAGAGTTCTTCCGGGACCCTATTTACTAAGTCCAGTCCCTTAAATCGATTCTTCACCTCCACTGCATATTCCTTAGGAATATTTGTGAGCTCATATCTAGCTGATCGGTGGGTCTTCCCTAATCTCTTTAGTCTGATCCTAAATTGTGCAAGAAGAAGTTCGTGATCTGAACTACAGTCAGCTCCAGGTCTTGTTTTTACCGACTGTATAGATGTCCGCCACCTTTGGCTGCAAAGGATGTAGTCAATCTGATTTCGGTATTGTCCATCTGGTGAAGCCCATGTATAAAGCCGTCTCTTAGGTTGTTGGAAGAGAGTGTTTGTTATGCAGAGTGAGCTGTCTTGGCAAAATTCTATCAGCCTATGTCCTGCTTCGTTTTGTTCTCCCAGGCCATGCTTACCTGTAATTCCAGGTGTCATTTGACTGCCCACCTTAGTATTCCAGTCTCCTGTGCTGAAAATAACATCCCTTTTAGGCGTGTTGTCCAGTAGGTGCTGCAGATCCTCATAGAACTGCTCTACTTCAGCTTCTTCAGCATCTGTGGTTGGGGCGTATATTTGGATCACTGTGATGTTAGATGGCTTGCCCTGAATTCAAATTGAGATCATTCAATCATTTTTTGGATTGTATCCAAGCACTGCTTTAGCCACTTTACTATTAATTATGAAGGCTACTCCATTTCTTCTGTGGTCCTCTTGTCCACAGTAGCAGATCTGGTGGTCATTTGATGTGAAGTGGCCCATTCCAGTCCATTTCAGTTCACTGACGCCCAAAATGCCTATCTTTAATCTTGACATCTCACCAATAACCACATCCAATTTGCCCTGGCTCATAGACCTTACATTCCAGGTTCCAGTGGTGTGTTGATCCTTAGAACATCGGATTCGCCGTTCTCCACCAGCACTGTTGGCCGCTAGCCATCCTTTTGGCTTTGAGCTAGCTGCGTCATCACGTCTGGGGCTAGTTGAACTCATCCTCTGTTCCTCCCCAGTAGCATTTTGACCATCTTCCGACCTGGGGGGTCTCATCTTCCAATGGTATACCGACATATCTCTGGTTGTATTGATCCATTTAGTTTTCACGGCAAGAATACTGGGGTGGTTTGGCATTACCTTCCCCAGGGATCACATTTAGTCTGACCTCTCTGTCATGACCTTCCCATCTTGGGTGGCCCTTCACGGTTTAGCTCATGGTATCATTGAGGTGCTCAAGCTCCAGCACCACGACAAGGTAACGATCCTTTGCTGAAGCCCTTTACGTTACATGTGAAAAAAACTGAATAGCTGCAGATTTATGATTCCAGATGAGACTTGAGACTCAACTATTTACTTAAAAAAAACCTATCCTGTTTTCTTCCCTTAATATTTTAAACATATAGTACTATTACTTTTAATTGCATCTCTCAAGGGGACCCATGTTATTTCGTTAAAAATGTAATTAGACTGTTGTAAAATGAGCAGCTTAAAAAACAATAAAACCTCAATACTCTAGGATATTATAATGAAATTTTGTATTCCTGTTGATGCCACAATTCTTCGTTTCATACTGAAATATTCCCAAAGCTATTCCTTGTGAAGCAAAAAGATCTGGTGTAACTATAAAGCAAGATCTAACTCAGAAATTAAGCTATTGCCATGAAAGTCTGTGTGCATTTTCAGAATATTTCAGCTTGAAACAAAATTCAGTCTGCACTTATGGTCAAAGGAACAATTGTTCTCCATTTGAAGTTCCAGTTACTGCTTTATCTGTTGCAACAGCACTGGAGAAATAGGCAAACTACACTGAAATGTGCTATGTGAGGTTCTCAAAACCGAAATAACTATATGATTATAGGAATGAGAAAACATCCGCCAAAGCTATAGTAATAAATATAATTAACCTCCGATGATGGCCAGAACTCAGGGTCTGGGTTGTGCTAAGTCATAATATAATTTATTTGGCATTGGTTTAGCATGTTGTATGAACTTAACTGTTGTGGTTTGTAAATTATGGTTTACGATTTAATGCAATCTGTGACCCCAGCCTCTAGTCCTGCCTCCATCTTCATTAATGGGCCTTTGGAAAAGCTGTGATGGTTTTATATTACCCTATTAAACTATTTATTGGAAGTTGAAAGATACAACTTGCTCAAAAAGAAGAGAAGCAATAGATGTTAAAAATATCCATGCTTGCTCAGAAATTCCTCTCTATTCCACTCCCACTTCCACTCCCCCAGATCTTTACCATGCCCAGAACCTGCACAGGCTAAAATAATTGGTGCAGTTGCCTTACTCAAGGAAGTTCCTGATAGCCCCAAATCTGAGGACCTGTGGCTTGAGCTAGCAGATGAACTACACCTGGACCATGTGGTGGACTCCAACAGGCTATATTTCCAATAACTGACAGAAACTCTTACTTGTCAGATAAGCTTCTGAATTGGCTGAATTAGGCTGACCATATTTCCTTGAGACAAAAACGGGGCATTGGGATGGCAAAACGGGATGGAGTCAAAGTTACATAATATTCTGCATTCACGAAAAAAACGATAAAAAAAGTTATTGACAGTAAGCTGGGAAGGTGCAGGAGGGGGAGGTGTGGCAATGGTTGGGTCTGGAGAGGCTGGTACAGGGGTGGCGTTGGGCAGAGAGGTTGCAGGAGGGCTGAGGGTGGCAGCGAGCTGGGATGGGAGGACAGGAATGAGGTGGCAGGAGGCTGGAGAAGTGGAGGGCTGAGGGTGTGGTGAGCTGGGACGGGAGGACAGGGACAGAGGAGTCTAGTGAACTGTTGTTCCTGACAACCTGTTCCTCTCTGGTGCGCCCTTTTATTTTATTTTCTTCCTGCCATTTTGGCCTAAGAGCCAATCGACTTCTTTTCTGCTGGGCGCGCTTTTCCAACCGTCTTCCACTGCACTGATTGGCGGCAGCGACTCTTCCTCTTGCTCACTGCCGATCAGCTGTTCCAGCAGTTCCCACTCTAGGTTTCCTGCTCGATTGAGAACTACTGCCAAGTCAGCCTCCTTTTCAATTTCAATTTCAATTTTTTCCTGCTTTTCCCAAGAATGGCTCCAACATTTTTAAAAAACGGGACAAAATTGACATTTATATTAAAATGACGGGACGGTCGGGAAATGTTGAAAAAATGGGACTGTCTCGTTCAAACGGGACGTATGGTCAGCCTACTGAATGGAGTTGAGAAGTTTAAAAAAGTTTAAGGAACAAAAGGCAAAGCATGAAGCAGTGAATGGAAGTGGTAGAAACAAGAATGGTTTTCCAAGACCGAAAAGTACAGAAAGGTATAGTGAATGGTGTGATTTTAAACTAGATTTACTTACAGTAGATTTCCTTTTCTTTTATCTGCTGCTGCTTCTCCAATTTCTTTTATTTAGTACTTCTTCCTCTTTTCTATGCTTTGCATAATGTTGCTTACTCTGAAAAGGAATAGCCTGATGATATGTGCATAGGTATGTGTATTTTTAAAGATGTGATTGATGTTTCCTCTTACGTAAATAAATGACCATGGTTGCCTAGATCACCAAAAGATTCTGCTTACCAGGAATTACAATAGTTGGATTCCCAACAATGTCGACAAAGATTGGCCCACTCACAGCAGCTGCTGTTGCTCCTTCTCATATCCATTTCCTTGATGCTAATGCAGTTGCATTTTCAGTGCCTCCCTGATGTTCTGTTTTTGTGTAACACAAGGAAGTACATCAACCATAGAAAAATTTAAGGAATGAGCAGCTGCTCATTCTCCTGGCAGAACAAGAAAGATCTCTAGAAATGGGATCCGATTTGAGTTGAGGCAGATGTTTTCCACCTGTCCACTCAGAAGAATGGAAGAGAAATGTGCTGAATAAACTTGCCAGGCAGGACATTGTTCCTCATCACATACGTAGATGTATGCACTTCTATATTCCTATAGCAAATAAACATCTGCAAAGTTGTTTTAGGAATGTTTCCTCTGACATTTATTAATAACCAATAATGGATGAAGGACTGTATCTAGTTTTAAAAAATCCAGGTCCTGCAATTTGACAAGAAAAATCTGTCCTTGTGTTTTAATTTTAATATGATACCTAGTTCTAATCCAGCCTGTAACATTGAGATGAGCCCTGGTCCTACAAAGGCTTTGCCTTCTCCTCTTCCGCATCAGAGGGCTCTTCAGATGCTGTTCTGGCATTGTCCTTTTCTTCCTTCTCACAGCAGCATCTCCTACTGGTCTTGCCCTATTTGCCAACAACCAGCCAGCATTCACTGTAAGGCTAGCTGTTATAAACAAAATAATTTTACCAAGAAGGAAGAGCAGGCAGGGGACCCAATGAGATGCTGCGTTCTGGAGCAAGCAGACAAGTCTAAACCTAAACTCACTCTGCACTCCACTGTCCCTGTTGGCAGCACACTCCAAACACAGCATCTGATTTGTTCAGTTCCTTACTATTAACACTTAGAATATTTTTTATTATTATTTCAAATATCACAGGGCACAGCTGCTTCAGTTTGAAATACTGCCAAGTATTTTAATAGCTCATACCACTTGTCTCTGATTCTGGAGGACTGCCTGGGCTTGGACCAGCACCCTGTAATCCATCTTTGGTGACTATCACAACTGACAAAGAGGAAGGATACACAATCTTCCATGTTGCCGCCTCTTGCTTATCCTGGAGGTAAGAAGGGGTGTTTGTGCTTTTCTGGCCATGTGATTTAAATGAAAAGCAAAAAAGAATATTATGCAATACTGTACTAAGATCCTTTACTAATTATGCAAACACTGATGCTTCTGGAAGATGGCTCCTGGAGCTACACGTCAAAAGACACCATGCTGCTATTTTGATTCTTCCTCCTTAATGATATAATGATATGGAAAGAAAGAAAAATACTAAAGGGGTTGAAAAACACAGAAGGATTATCAGCGGGATCCAATTCTCCCCGTCACTGAAATTATATTAATGAAGCAATAGAAATGATACCAGCCTAATCTGGAAGTTCCTTGAAGGAAAAGGAGGACATGAATCATTTGATTTTGAGCACATATGGAAGTAAAAAGAACATTTTGTGTGTGTGTGTGACACTGTTTCCTTTGAGGTGTTTTTGCACAACTGTGAGCTTATAAATGAACAAAGAACAGTTGTGGATGGGAACATGCTGGCAGGCCACACTGTAGGCTAGAGCAACATTGGCAAATACTTGGTTCTTCAAGATAATGTGAAGCACAGCTGGAATGCAAGTACAAATTGCACAGCCTCCTAAATAATGTAACAGCTATTTGGCCACACTTGAGTCTTCAGACAAGCACATGGGCATTTCTTGCTGCATATTAAAACTGTAATGTGTGAACTCAGTTTGATTTTTGGAAGTGGGGGAGCAAAATGTTTCTGAGCAAACAAATAGTAAGTGACATATGATTAAACTAACAAATAAAAGCATGACTGCAAGGAAGGATTCACTTGACATTTTTTTTGCAGTAATTACATCTGACTCCAAAAAATAGTGATAATTTCTACATGAACTTACAGGCTGCCCAAAAGGCTGTGTTACAGAGCAAAGCAACAGAGGAAGCTGTTGCTGAACTTTCCTTCTTTCCACACCGATTCAGGCAAAGGGGGATTTCCTTCAGGGTTTCAAAGGAAAATATAGCCCACCCAAATGTTTCTGCCTGTATATGTGACAATATTTCTCCAATTCTTGCTTCTTGACATTTTCATATTCAGTGTAAGGTTCAGTTATTGATTTGTGAATATATTCATTTTTGGATTCTCACTTATCTTTCATCTCAGATTTATTTTTATTGTTATTGCTGGTCTGGCTTTTTTTCTCATTAGGCACTATTATCTCTTACAACATTTTTGTGGGTGTTTTTTCTTTGCTTGTTCTGCTTGACTTTTTTTCTTCTAGAACAGACTCACTGAAGTTCCTGTTTGCCAGATTCTGCTGGAATCCTTTTCCTGTATGTAGCCCTTATTTACTTCCCTTTTTCATTGGAGTCCTGCATGTCAATGAAACCAAAAGAATTAGCCACACAAGTACAAAAATGTGATTTGCAACTGATATGAAAGGTTGAATTGTGCTTGGTGATTTCTTTTTTCTTTTCCAAATAATTTTTATTAAGAGTTATAAATGGGAAGAACAAAAGTCTATCCAGACTACAAAAAAAAAAAAAGAGAGAAAAAAAGGTGGGGGGAAGAAGTGTAAAAAAGAAAAAAAGAAGGAAAAAAGAAAAACAAAATAAGAAGTAGCTTCCCCCTTCATCTCAGCAGGTAAAAACAATTTTAGTACCTTATCACCATCTCTAAATAAAACATAATCTGTCTTCTCCCCATAACTCATCTCTTAGATTAAAAAAACACAAAATCCAAATTCATCAATCGTTCTTTGTCAGCACAAGTCCAGTAAGGGCAACCAGATATTACTATTTTCTTCTTTTAACCCTGGTCAAACAAGCCAACCTTATAAACCTTCCCTGAATTTTTAAAATTATTCTTTAACCCCTTCAAGAAATGTCCCAGAGGTAATTTGCTGGTTATCTGTGTATCCAGGCAAAAATCCTTCAGAACTTTAACTGATTTCTTTTGTATGTTAAAGTTTATCCCCTTTTTTGTCACTTCAAATTAAAAAAAAAAATCCCAAACCTTAGCAGAGCTGTTTTGTATATCCAGAAGAAAATAATATCTAATCAGTTTCCTGGTTTGGTATCTGTTCATCTCCTTTAGGGAGTAAGTCATCCACCAGATCCATTTGTATTACATTTAAGTCCCCCTTCAAATTAATTTCATAGACATCCATTGCAACTTGTTCTTGTTTTACAACTTCATTAGAGCATGCTCTGTCCAGTTTCTCAAGCAATTGATCCATTCTTTCCAATAATTTAGCTGAGAGGTATTCAAAAGTTTGCAATAAGGATTTCTGCTCCATTTTCTTTATCCTCTGGTTCCCTGTAATGTCCAACCTTCAAGGTCTCCTTATCATAAAAAAACCAAAGTAATTGCCATTTTCCCATAAGAAGATATGTTCCAATTAATACAAAACTATAATTCCAAATCCCTCTGGCCCCTTAATCCATTATTAACTTTCCAAAATTCATATATAAAGCACCTGCATAGTCATATTTTCAAAACATTTAAAATCAAATTTATGCCATTGTCTTTTAAGGAGGCAGGGACTCACCCGATGAATACAGTAAAGCCTTGCCGGTCCGAAGAATCTTAATTTCTCCAATATACAAGAAATTTTAAAAAAAATCCAAAAAAGTGATTAAGATACAAGGCTCAGTCGAGCTTAATATCCATAAGGCTGCTTTGCAAGTGTGAGCTTGATGTAATCCTGACTCCCAGCCACTCCACGCATAAGCTGACTGTAAAACGGCAGTTTCCATGGTCTACTCATGAGTAGCAGCTGTCCGGAGTCACATGGATGATCTCAACGATCTCTCCTTTGTTCTGGAGAGATTATGCTGGCCTGGATCATCATCCAGCCTCGCAAAAGCTGTCTTGCTAGCGAGCAAGCCAGCAAGTTGTCAGCTCGCCATGGTGTTCACAGTGTTGAATTGTGCTTGATGATTTATGATAGGATACCACAAACACATAACATCTTTCAGATGGTTTCTATTTAGCTTTTGTGCAACATTTAAGATGCTGTATTCCTCTTGGAACATCTAAAGAATTTTAGAGAGCATTCTGATGGAGATTTGGATCAAACAGGGCTAATAGCTTCCTAAGCTTGCACCCAGAGCTAAGTCTTTGGTAGTAATAGTTTTTAACTTTTTCTTTTTATCCATTCAATCATGTCTGATTCTCGGAGACTTCCTGTTCAAGTCCCTGCAGTTTTCTTGGCAAGGTTTTTCAGAAGTGGTTTGCTATTGCCTGCTTCCAAGGGCTGAGAGAAAGTGACTGGCCCAAGGTCACCCACCTGGCTTTGTGCCTAAGGCGGGACTAGAACTCGCAGTCTCCTGGTTTCTAGCCTGATGCCTTAACTGCTACACCAAACTGGCTCTCAGTTTTTAACTGCTGCAATCCCAATGTTTGTTAGCATTGCATCAGTTCCTTTTCTGATTCTAGTGCCTTGTTAATATATCTTCCCATGTCTAGCATCAGTTCCCCCCTTATCCCTGTAACCTCCTTCTTTTTCCTCTTCTTCCTCTTCTTCTATGCTGGACTTTTTCTGAATTTTATTTTATTTCAAAATACAAACTATTGAAGAAATACTTACACTTAAAAAAAAATACAATTAAATAAAATAATTGAACTTAAAAAAAATGGCAACCAAAAAACAAAAGGATAAAAAGCCCAAAGAAAGAAAGAATAAAAAAAAAACCCTCCATTATATATTAAACTTATCAATAGTTACTGATTTACTAATATAAGTATACATAGAAGTGTAGTGTAATCAATACAAAACTTCATTGTAAAATATCCCAAATCTCTGCCAAGGTAGTACATATTACTTTATCCTTTGATTAGTAGAAAATACTGCCTTTTCTAAGACATATAAACCACACATTACCAAAAGCCACTCCTTAACATCTAGAATAATATCACTTTTAAATCCTAAAATGTTCTGGCCTTTAGCAAAGCCTGGTTGCAGCCTGATTCAAAGATATCCCAGAATTCCCTATAGGCACCACATTTCTACGGAATCCCTTACCAGATGTGATTGTTGGGCATCAACAGCATGTGAGAGAGCAGCTAAAAACCATTTTTACTTTTCATTCCCTTGCTGTTTTCCTCCCATTTATGGCCACTTCGTCCTTTTTTTAAATAAAAGTTTAATTAAGTTTCAAGCAGATAAAAGCTACAGAAAAACAAAAAAACTACAAAGAAAAAAAGAAAAAACTAAAGAAGTGTAGAAACACAAGAGAAAAGTTTTCAGAATTACAAAAAGAGGTGACTTCCAACTTTTAACAGCAAAGATATACAAGAATTTTCCATAATCAATCCCTTACTCTTTATTAAACCAAAATCACATTATTTCTATAAATCATTCCATTGGCACATTATAAAAATCACTAAATACCATTGCTCCCTCCCCTTATATTAAAAGAAAAAAATATATAAATCTCCTAATCAACTCCCCCCTCAAAGGTAACATTTATTTAATTATATCCTTCCTAATACTATTCTATACATTCCTGTCTACTATAATAAAGATCAAACTAAAAAACATATAAATTGTCTGTCATTGCACTTGACAATACAATAATTTTAATAATCTTAATCATATTAAACCCCAAACCAGACATTTATTATTTTTTAATTATACCTTAATAATCTTAATCCAAATTGTTAAAGATGAACGAGATCAGCCAAACCCTAAAAGCAATCCAGATAAATATTCTTAAACCCTTATCCCACTTCAAAATAAACCAGAGCATTTATATATCCCCACAATGCACACAGAGCACTTTTCTTTAAAAAAAATTGAACAGCCCAACTGCCCCTCTCAAAAACTCTGATTTCTCTTCAGGAGACCTCCCGTACATAATAACCCCTTCTTTTCCATGGGGTTCCATCAGAAGATCAATTTCACTTATGGCTTGCAACTCGATCTCTCCCTTTAATTTCTTCAACTCGACTATCTGATCTTCATCCAGCATTTCAACAGAAGTCCTGATCCCACCCTTAGAAGGGACATTTCTGTCGCTGTTAAGTTCCTCAGTTTCATCCACGACACACCCAACCAGGTGACACATTTCAGACCTCATGTTTTCCACAATGTCCTGAATGCCTTGCATAAAAACTTGGTAGGAGTCAGAAAGAATCTGTTTAAAATCAGAGAAAGTCTGTTTCAAATCCTCCATGTCTCAAGCAGTAGATTATGGTGTCCCCAGGAGCTTAACCAGCGAAAGTCAAAGATATGAAAGGATCCAGAATGTGTTTACACAAGCGAAAGTGAGATATGCAGACAGTTCTCCAGGGAAAGTAGAAGCAGAAAACTAAAAGTTCAAAACCGCAGATTCAACGTGTAGGAAAATGCTAATATCTTCAAATTTAGTGCAAAAATAATAACAGGGAGACAATTATTTACTTTCAATCCTTAATATTTGGATGGAAAACAAAGTCCAAAACTTGAAAAGAATTTTTTTAAAAAATTGATCCCAAAAATAATGATAAGCACCAAGAGAACCTGCTTCTCCTTGCTGTAGAAAGCCTCTCTTAAGGTATGCGTACTTAAAAGAAATATAAATTGGGTGATCTCGAAAGTGGGTGGCTGGTCTTAGTGTCCCTTTAAGGCTACAGTGTGGCCTGGAAATGGTGATGTCCCAGCCTCTCGTCTGCTCTTACCAGTCGAACACAAACACTGTTTGCGATCTTTTGGCTGCAAGCAGCCATCTGGAGAACAGATGGAGTGATTCCAGGTGTTTTCCTTTTTCTGGAAAAACACTCCTTGGCTTCAGGAAAAACCTGTCTGAACTCCAAAAAACTGCAGAGTTGTCAGTTCTGCCCATTGAGCCCGTGGGCACAGCTGTTCAGTCTGCCATGTCCCCACTGGAAGTCCATGGCCACTTCATTCTTGTATTTTCCTGCAATCAAGACCTCTTTTGAGTTGACAGCATTTTCATTTGCAATACTACTGTAATCTGAGTTAATCCCTTTAAGTTTCCCTTGCCTGAAACAATACATTTATTTTGGACTGTAGCAAGCCTTGCATTGGTTAGCCTGACTGTAAAATGGGACTGAGGTCCTTTTCTCATGAAGATAGAATATCTTTTTTATTGATGTGAAGCCCACCTAGGCTCATGGTTTTCCAGACTGTCAGCTGCAGGCAAGGCTGACTACAGGAATTCTGAAGGCACATCTTCAGAAGAGAGACATGTGTGCTCTGGCTCATGTTTGCAGGCAGATCGCCCTCAAACCCCTTTCTTAGGAAATGTGTTTGCCTTCAAACACTGGATGGTGGCTGGAAATGGGTTAATATATTTCTTTAGCTTCAGATTTAACTTGAAATTTGTAGGCAGAAGGATTTTCCAGGTAACAACTTGGCACAGAGTAACGTCTGTTCTGAGAGTTGTATGTTTTCTGGATGAGTAGAATAAAACATAGCTAAGAACAGGTTTCGTTGTTGCTTTTTTTGATGTGTGCTTTTTAGGGCATTAGAACCAGTGTGGTGAGTGGTTAAAAGTGCTGGATTAGAAACCGGGAGAGTGTGAGTTCTACTCCAGCCTTAGAGTAAACAAGTAAAACAATTAAAGGCATATCCACATGGCTAGGTTGCCCCAACAATTTCTGGAGGACAGGAATGGATGCCATTATTTTCTGCTCACCTCAGGCCACTGCAAATACTATTTCTGTCCATGTTTGCCAATTAAAAGTATTGTTTTTCCAGCTTCTGTAGCTCAGTCATTGCTTTCCACTTTGCCTGCTGTGTTTTACTTTATTCTAGGCTAGTGTTTCTCAACCTTGGCAACTTTAAGATGTGTGGACTTCAACTTCCAGAATTCCCCAGCCAGCTTGCCGTCAAGTTTCCCAGACTTTTAATTTCTTCCCTAAAGATGTTTTCCAAGCCAGTTGCTTTCAAAAAGTAAGCTTAGATTTAATGTGAGGATGATGGTGCAGATCAACAGATCAGGAAAGGCAGTATTATATACAAAATATATTTTGTGAACTTGCAAGATGATACTTTAAACTATTAGCATGGTTGCCAGAAATGATCAATCCAGATTGATATTCTTTGAGGAAAAAAAATGAAATTTAGCCTGACCATGAGTTTATCTAGAAGCAAGCTCCTCTTGTACACTTGGATTTGTTTTTTTTTTGGTATTAAATATGCAATGAAAGATGCAAAAATGTGGCCATCAAATTTTATAGACTTAATATTTCATTTTAATTAACAAAGGATGGAACTTAATGAGCCACAGAATATGTGCTATACATTTACATCCCTTCTTAGAGATGTGTAACATTCAAAGTGTACCGACTATAAATAACAATTAGACTTACTTGTACAGATAAGACATTGCATCAGTTTCAGATGATCTGGCCTTGTCCTTATTTATTGACAATAAGGGTTTGAATAACAAAGCAGTAAGGATATTCATATATTGATAAAAGGAATTCATTTATTTTTGCTGAAATCCTTTGCCAGAGTGATCAATCTCTTTAGCCAAAGGGTCATATCTAGAATTTTATGTCAATTTTATTGGACTATCTCACAAACTTTAGCCATGTGTGTATAACCGGTTACAGAGCATCCATTATCAGAATACAAAATGATAAGAAGGTAGCCCACCATCACCATACACCCCACTGTTCCTGGTTTGTCTTTGTCTCTTTTTATGGATAGGTAGACATACTTTCAAACAAGGCACTGAGCTGTAACTACCCACCATTTTTATTTTCTAAGAATGCATGGGACTCAAGACCCTCATGGAAATTAAGATGATACTGAAGGCTGGGGATTTGCAGCATGTCTGTTTTACTTTCTGGAGCTTTGAGTTGCACCCTGAGTATCCTTCCTGTGAGGTCCAGTGCAAGCATGTTGGCCAAGTAACATCACTGGTCATAACAACCTTATGACATTTTGATGCCAGGATAACCCTCTCATTTTGACTTCACACATGATCTAAAGGCAACTAGCATGTCTTGGTAGCCTGCTTCTGGAGATTTGACCATCAATAATCTCTGGCATGCTGTTGATCTCAGCACCACTGTTTAGTCTGAAAGACTCTAACTAATATTTAATTTTGATACATTGAAACTATATATTGCTGGCCTGCAATGTTGAGAGTACTTGGTGTCATCAAGCTACTACGCCCATAAACAGAGAATGTGTAGTTCTTCTAGCACTCCAGCTCAGGTGGGCAACTTTGTCTTCCACACTTGGGTGAAATGATTTAGGCCTTATATTACCTACATATAATGCCATAAGCTAGGCATGCTCTGGTGTTATGCATTTGTTCTTAACATCTACATGTGATTTAGCCTTTGCGTGTCCCTCTTGTGGTTGCTAGCAGCCCAACCCACCACTCTGATGGTCACCTTAGAAGGAAGTTTTTCCCACAGCACTTACAGGAGGGTCTAACAGGTCTCCTGATATTGCTCATAGCTGAGGCCATATTAAAACTTTGGCGGTGCAGTTATCTACAATCTGACTGATGTGATCTTGAGATTTTCCAGAAGTTATTCTTTCTGTCTGGTGTCTGAAACACTGAACACCATTTTATAACACAGCATCATGTTTTCTGTGTCCCTAAATTCATAATTTCTGGCTTTCTGCCTTAATTCTGTTACAAACTTATTTATACTGGCAGCTAAGCTGTCGATCAGAAGGTCGGCGGTTCGAAACCGCGCGGCGGGGTGAGCTCCCGTTGCTAGTCCCAGCTCCTGCACACCAAGCAGTTCGAAAACATGCAAATGTGAGTAGATTAATTGGTACCGCTTCGGCGGGAAGGTAACGGCGTTCCGAGTCGTCATGCTGGCCACATGACCCGGAAGTGTCTATAACAACGCCGGCTCCAAGGCTTAGAAACGGAGATGAGCACCGCCCCCTAGAGTCGGACACGACTGGACTTTACGTCAAGGGAAACCTTTACCTTTACCTTCTTTTCATCCACTTGTGGTACCAGAACTGGTGCCTTTCAAGCAATGTTTTTTTTTCTTTGTTTCATTGCATTTTCTGAATGCCAGTAGGGCCTCCAACTGACTTTTCCTATTTGGGTCTGCATACCTATGCTCCATACCATTATCGATTTCTAGATACCCCATTCCCCCACACGATAGCAATCTTCCTATCTTCATGCTCTTCATGTGCCTCAGTCACAGTCAGGTAAGTTATAATTTCTGCTCCCTCCTGTGGCAGTTTTCCCCTAGGTTGTCAGCACAAGTTCTGAAGAAGATTTAAAGTGTTCCATTTCTCTGAAAACTCCTTGCTGGGTTGATGGATTGACTCGAGGGCAGCCTTCCCTGTTGAGGAGTGAGCTGTGCTTAGTTTGGCTGGATTTTCTCTCCCTGCTCTCAGATATGCAACATACTGCCAGAAATCTTAGCTTCAGGCACCATGTCAGGTTTTCTCTGGAACACCATGTTCTGATCTTGTGGGGCCAGAAGCCTCAAGTACAGCAAGTGACTGCAGACCCTTTCTTGAAAGTGCAGGAGAATACATCACAGTTGGGAGTGTATTTCTGTTCCGAACAACATTTTGAGGGCCAGGTTGGTGTAGTAATTAAGGTGCTGGACTAGAACTGGGAGACTGAATTTTAGTCTCTCCTTAGGCATGAAAACTGGCTGGGCAACTCTGGGCCAGTCTCTCTCTCTCAGCCCAGTTCAACTCACAGGGTTGTTGTTGTGGAAAAGTAGGAGGCAGGAGGATTATGTATGCCTCTTTAAGTTGAACAAAATAAAGTGTGATATAAATCTAATAATAGAAATAAAAACATCACAACATACTGTAATGAAGTAGCAGTCACATTTCCTGAATCAGAATTCAGATTGCAGTGAGATAAGCTATAACACAAATATCTTAACCTGGGGACATACTATATATTTTTAAGATACACGTTAGTGTTTTATCAGTGCAGAAGCAGTGAAGTAATCGATAAGATTACTTGGACAAACCATATGTGGAAAGAACGTGTGGGCAGCAAACAAGCATGGATATGTCAACAAATGATTGCATAGCCATGCCCCTCTGCACCAAAGGGGTCTTACACAAACATAGAAGCTTCATGGCACGGGTGACAAAAGCATCTGGCTTATGTTTGTTTTGCAGAAGAAAATTTGAACACAAGATTCAAATAACATCTTCAGTGACCATGATGTACCATCTGGCTTTCAGTGTAAATAGCCTGGTGATGACAAATAATTTCGCATAATTAGAGCTAACACTAAGAGGAATATTGTAGCACTTTACACTTTTTTTTACTACCAGCAAGAAATCTCCAGATTGTTAGTACTAGAAGAACATGTCGTAGCATATCTAATGCACACTTCTTTTTCTTCTTTGTGCAGAGGATTAATCACAGGGTTAGTTTAACTTCACAGTTCAAATAGAACAGTCCCCAGTCATGTTTTATTTTTAAAACAGCTAACAAAAAAGATACCACATCTTTAAATGGGATTAATTAAATCCTCTAGGCTGTTGAAATAATAAAGTACCTGTTCCTATGTAATCCTTAGGTTGCACATTGAAGAATTTATTGGTAATTCTCTTAGCAACAGGTCAGCAGTCTAACCTGTTCATCCCTAATATAATATTGTTGTATTCAGCAAAGCTACCACGGTGATAGATTTGGCTGCACAAAATGTGTGATTTGGGGCCCCGAATATAAAACAAATTCCTGTGCCTTTCCTAATAATAGTAAAAACATTGAGCATGTCTTTTGATACTAATATCTAGATTTCTAAGGCTACAAGGTACATTGTTTCTGTTGTGCTGTGTTGCTTTCAAAACTAGGAGACAAACCTTCATTATATTTATATCTAGAATTATGTTTTATTGCATCCAAACAAGCTAAGACTGTAAACCACTTTTAATCCAATTTTAAGATTGGTTGTGAATCATGATTAATTTGGTTGCAAAGCATATTCTTGAATTTATTCATCCTGGCTGTGTTTGCCCCAAACACTGAAGAAGAAGGTAGCCAAACACAATACAATTTCAGTTCTGTGTTCTGTATGGAGCCAGAAAATTGGGTTAATTGAATAGATGATTACATTAACCATGGACAATGTATTACTACAGCTTGTGCTGTGTTAATTTACCTAATTGTTTAAGCAGAAGAAGCAAATAAAAAATAAAAGAAGAAGAGATAAAAGAGAAACGGCCGCTATGGCATTCTTCTTGAGGTTTAATAAGCCAATATTCCTGGCATAGGTGGCTTACTGGTTGCATTTACAGCCAATAGATAGGTTTTTTCATTTTGCCAGAAAAAATATGTTTGTTCACTGTTTGTTTGTTTGTTTAGATAAATGAGAATTGTAAAACAGAATTTCATGATCTTTGTAGTATTTTCTGTATTTTAAAAATATATGCATTGAACTAGGTTACTACAAAGAGACGTTCTAAATGGGCAGCAATTCCCCAGAGAGTATTTTTTCAGCCTGCCCAGTTGCACAACCGATGTCAGCTAATGATGAGTTTGTTCTGTGAAAGCAGATGCCAATATTCTCCCACAGTGGCCACAGACTACGTGCTTGGAAATAATGGCTATAATTAATTGCCTAAAACCTGCCAAGGCTCCAGGACTGGACCTTATTACCACATTCATTAATACTATCAAATTCATAAAAATGAATTTGGAGTGGTGGGGCCCTTTTCTGGCTTCTCTTTTTGCAGTGATTACACAGTTTCTGTTCTCCAAGACTATGGCTGAACCATAATTATTCCAGCCGTCAGAAAAGGTAAACAGCAAGATGTAGCAGGGATCATGTACATTACCCATCCCCTAATTCCACTTAGTTTGCTAATGATAATTAGTAAAATATGCACCAAATACTGAAAGGAAAATTATTGAAGTGGTAAGAAACCAATTGTATGTTTCAGGACAGGACATTTTGTGGGGATCAAACAATGATATTACAATACTTAGCCAAGGAATATACTGCCAAATCCTGCTCTTCATTATATGCCGTAGTCATCAATTTTATTTTTATATTCAATTCAATTTCAAGAGAAAAAGCTGTGAAATGAGCTTAAAAGCTCTGCTATTGGCAGATGACTATTGCTTTTGCTCTTTAGACTTCCTAAGATTTACAGTTAAAGTCAGGTGTGGCGCATTAGGTCATGTCACAAAAGAAATCCCAGTGAGGAGACTCTTAGAAAGGGCTGGTGTTCCATCACTGGAGGTTTTCAAGAAGAGACTGGACAGCCATTTGTCTGGGATGGTATGAGGATCCCTGCACTGGGCAGGGGGCTGGACTAGAAGACCTTCATGGTCCCTTCCAATCTATGATTCTATGAATTCTCATGAAATATATTTCAATACTGCTTGCTTTTTTTCAAACGTGGCACTCCAGCAGACAGGAGGTGTCACCAAAGTTAGAGGTGGCTCTGGCTAAACATCTTTGCCTATTGACTAATCTTATCCTTTAGCCAGGTTGGTTTGGTCTCTTTAATTCTAACTGATATGTTTAATTCCAGCTGGAAAAAAATGCTTGTCACGACATGCAGCTACTTGTGAGGTAATATTGTTGCTGGGATATGAGAAATCAAGCCTGTGTTTAGGTGATGGGTACTAAACATGGAAAGCCATAACAGACAGGCCTCTGTGAGAGACATATCATCAATTGCCTTTTGAAAATTAAAGCCAGCTCAATGCTGAAATCATATCCAGTTCCTAAATTTGGAATGGCATTAATCTTAGCCCATTGTAATGTCTTTCCTACATCAGGCACAGAAGAGAGATTCAAGAAAACTGCATACGTGGACAGATTATGCTCTTGTGATACTGATGCGTTGCATGAAACAATCATGTCTTCCTTTGCTGTCAACTCTATAACTCTACATCTCTGCCTTATATCCTTGCTATTAACAAATTACCCAGAAAGCTCAGATTTATTTATTTAAAATACTCCCAGATAAAAATTCTCTCTCTCTCTCTCTCTCTCTAAATGTGGCAAAATTTTGTTCTACTGTTTGTAAATTACAGCAAGTCCTAACAAACTAACATCTGAGTAAATGCTTGTACTTCACAGTACATAAGATGACCTTTATCATTTTACTAATGTTTTGTTTTTTCTTTTTCTGTGTTTTTAGTTTTTACAGTTGTCTATGCCCAAGAAAACTACAGGGAATTGTCCAGGCAGTCTCCAAGAATTGGACATGATTGAACGGATAAAAAAAAATGGCCGTAATAAAGTTGATTTGATTTGAGCCACTGCAAGCAATATAGGCATGAGATTTGTTCTCCCCACTGCTGATCCCAAACCTGTGTCTATTGCCTCTGTTCCCAATCACAGCTACAGGTAGTCCTGGGCTAATGACCACTCATTCAGTGACCATCTGAAGTTACAACAGCACTGAACAAGTGGTACTTAAGACCAGTCCTTGAAGTTCTGGCTGTTGCAGTGTCCCTGCAGTCACATGATTACCATTTGGATGCTTGGCAACTTACAATGGTTGCAGCATACCATGGTCACATGATCGCCATTTGCGACCTTCTCTGCCAGCTTCCCACAAGCAAAGTCAATGGGGAAGCCAGCAGGGAAGGTCACAAGTTGCTCCCTTATATCACTCCTGCTCCCATCACTTTTTCTCCCAAGGATCCCTGGGGATCTCATACCATGTAGCACATGACCACCCACAGCACACCCTGCCCATACTCCATAGTGCCCACCCACCCACCTACCTGGCTGCACTTGTGTCAGGCCATAGCACACCCTTGCCCAGCCATGTTTGAGTCAGGCTGCAGCATCTACCCACATCCCACACACACCCCATAACACCCCCCCACCTGGCCACACAATTTTTCCTGCTCCAACTGTATGTTATCAGAGACTATAAGCCAGCAAGAACAACAACAAAATATCTCTCTTTTCCCCACACCCCACAACTACTTGCAAGCAAGAACTTGCAACTCCTTTAGCAGATCATTACTCCCAATGCGACTTTTTTCTGCAGGAGAGCCTTCTAAGCTGTCTGATGTTGAACCTTCACCTTTTTCCTTTCCTTTCTTGGATTGATTGCCTGGACCTGTAGTTTTTGAACGTCACAGATCTCCCAGATTCCTACTGATGCTCTCTGAAACCAGCTGCTCTTATGGATATCTCAGTTAGAGACTGAAGCATCCTCCACCTGAGACTCTTTTCCAGTAGATGTATGCTCTATAGTGATTTCTGGGCAGAGAAACGATGTACTTTTGTGTCTGGAATCAGGAATTCTAGTATGTACATGTACCCTTTCTGTACATGTGCCTGTAAGGGATGGGCTGGGTCTACCTTAACCATTAGGTGATTACAAAGGTTCAAAGTGACAGGTCACTTTGATCAAGACTTCAATGGAATGCTCTTTGATGAAATTCCAAGAAGTCACATCAGAGTTACCATGCTGTGTCATATTGGTTGCTTCATGAGCATTCAACAACCTTCAGTATACCCATGCGCATATGCAGAAGACATTTCCACCAAAGAAAAGTAACCACAATAAGTGAAGCAACCCATCATAATGCTTTAAACTGGAGGTAATGTAGATAGACTTGTTTTTCTGCATTGAGGCCCTGCCTCGAAAAACTGAAGCAGTACTATTTAACTCAGACCCATTAACCACTTGCCACATTGTGACTGTTTTTGTTTTGTTTTGTTTTTCAGTTCCAATTCCCAGACTGAAGAATATGCTGGTTTTTGGAAGCTAGAGAAGCTCTTACATAGATCGCTTATCTTTTATTTTATTAAGACATAAATTAAGAGTTTGGATCTTGAAAGATGCTGGGCTAGATCTAATCATATTTAGATAATTTGGTGATTTTATAGCTTGTGTGTGTGTGTGTGTGTTTATATATGTGTTATCTTTAGAACAGGGTTTCTCAACCTTGGCAACTTTAAGATGTGTGGACTTCTGGGAGTTGAAGTCCACACATCTTAAAGTTGCCAAGGTTGAGAAACCCTGCTTTAGAAGAACTCCTTTATCTTCTCCAAAAGCAGGAAAATAATCACAAACATGCATCTTTGTTCTTTTGGAATAAATGTTGAGAAAATATTTCTATATTGCAGATAATCTATTATCTCTAATGCCAAAATACTTATTTTAATTTTCCTTTGATGGGGTGCTCTTACAGGATAGACTGTTTTTGTTCACTCACACTGCACATGGAATGTCAAGCATTTTACCTCCCTAACCACAAATACTGTTTTCCACTCAATATTATCCTGATGAATTCACTGAGGTCATTTTCAAGATAGAACAAATTATGTCTCTTACAAAACAAAGAAACGAACGAACAGAAAGTTAGAATAATGGCATGGCACTGAATTGGCAAAAATATTTTGGATGATCTAAGCATTAAAATCCTATTACATTTGATAGGGATGATAAAAATTGTCAAATCAGCTTAATAATATTATACATATATGACAGAAAGCTGAATAGGACTTTTTTTTTTCAAATCAACACACATGGGTTTATGCTGTTATATTTCTGCATTGCTATTAATAAGGATATCCAGAAACATCTATATTGACCCTGTTTCCTTGTATAGGATTTTCAGGAAGTGATTATGTGAACCGTCACTCTCAGTGTTTGCCAACCTGGGGCCTGTCTTGTTATCTAGACTTCAATTATTCTCAGAATTCTCAGCATGCTGGCTGGAAAATTTTGGGAGATGAAATATCTACTCACTGAAGAAAAGATTGTGGGGGTGCGGGGAGGGAGAAAGAGAAGGATAGTGAGAGAGAGAGAGAGGAGAGAGACAGCGCCAGTATGGTCTAGTGGTTAAGGTGCTGGGCTAGCAGTAGGGAATCTTGAGTTCTGCTTCTGCCTTAAGTACAAGAGACAGCTAGGTGACCTGGGGCCAGTCATTTCTTCTCAGCCCTAGGAAAAAGGCAATGGCAAACTACCTCAGAAAATGCTGCCTGAAAAACCTCATGGACTTGTCAATCTCAGAGAATACCAGGAATCACATTTTAAAGAGTCGGCAAGGCTTAGAGAAAAATTCAGGTTTCTATTTGTTTAAAGTTAATTAATATACAATTAATTAAATCTGGTTAATGATATTATTCCCATGCATTTCATAATTTTCATTTTCTGTCACATGAACAATTACCATATGGGGGCAATCTTTGGGAGCTATCTCAAAGGTTTTGGAAAGCTGTAATGGGCCTGTGCACAACTGTTTTAGGTTCACTTAAAATGTAAGTGAGCCTTTGGCCTTAAGCCCAGAGAGAATCTGTAGATACCAAAGAGCTGATAATACAATGAAAGAGAAGACACTCATGCAAACCCAACAATCCATGCCATACTCGTTTCACTGAAATTTCTTCCTTTAGAAAAAGTCTTAAAAGCAATTAAAGATGTCCATTTACATCCTTATGGCCCAGAATGTAAAAATGAAATAGTAATTGCTGGGAACTTTACACACTTATATGAAACATTAGGCTCCTACTCGTTTTTCCCACCAGCCATCTACTGTAACTGACCAATTTGTAGAAAATTTGTAGAAAAAATTTATAAACTGGCAATGCTGGAAAAAGAGTAACATGTCAAGATATAAATTTAGTTATTCTGTAGATGAAAAGATATGGTTTATGCAATATTATTTGTGTAATAGTATTGCAGCTTGAATGCCTTATAATTGTAAAAGGCACAGTATTGCTTTCAGTGGAAATATTAACTGGTCATGGAACAACCAGCTTTGATACATTTAGCTATTTAAATGTCCTTCAAGGACTGTTGATACAGGACTTAAAGCTAATCTTGAAGGATATCAAACATTTGTCAAACTTCTGTTGTCAAATTGTTAAATCTGTCTTCTGTTTCTACCTTCTGTTTCACTTTGGTTTTGACTTCTGCTTCATCTACTGGTTCTATGTCCAACTTGGGTCTGAGAATGACTTTATTTATGTTTCTGTATAACCATTTTGATTGATTGATTGATTTATCTATCTATCTAACTTGTCCCTGCCCATCTCCACCCATCGGGGGACTGATTGTATGTTAATACCAAATATTATCAATTTGTCCCAAGGTGTAAGAATTTTGGGGGTGGGGGAGGGGAGTGGTAGATTTAGGCTCAGTCTCGCTACCTAAAGAACAATCCTATCCATGAATGGCAAGGAGATGTTAGCAGACCTCTTTCCTGACATCAAAATCAAAATTAAAAAATCAAACATATTTTTTGAAAAATCATCACTAGAAGACTTTTAGAGGAAAGCTCAAAGAGAATGTGAACTTTTAAATGAACAGCTACTGAAGGTCCTATTATCTTCTTTTTTAAACAAAACTTTGTGAAGTGGATTTTCAGCACTCATGATAAGCAACAAATACAAACAAACAGAACAAATACTGACGTAGTCTGAATTGTATGTTAACTCTTCCTTTTACACATTTCAGTCCAGACATTGATCGAATATACCATTGTGTACATGCTCATTTATCCTATCAGTGTTTAAAGTTGATGTATTAAATGTAAGAGAAATAATGTTATTAAATTATCTTTTATTTCAATGTTCTTTTTTTCCCCTTTTGAAAGGTAATTCATAGGTATTCCTATTGGAAAAAAACGTTTGATATTCTGTGGACTTTACTATTCTATTCTTTTAATCTAATCATTCTTTATTTTGATATATCATTTGTTTTAAATTTATGTCATATGACACTTTAGTGAAATAAATAAATAAATATAGCCTTAAAAACAGGGTTTTTTTTTTAGTATTGAGGAAACTATGGTAAACAAAGTTATGTTAGAGTGCCCTCTGCTGGAAATCTTTCAGTTTTGACACACAAAAGATGTCCACAATTGAAAAAGATCAACAAAAATGTCACAAAGGCTGAGCCTGTTTAGACAGAGATCTAGTAAGCTCACATCCTCTCCAAAATCAAATCTTATATGTGTTCATACAGAGATAAAGGAAGGCTAAGTTGGAGGCCAACATTCTATTATATTTTGTTTTTTTAAGGCATCAAAGGGAACAGAATATGAGGTGGAATGCTAGATGTGAAAGCGTAAAAGACTGTATTCTAATCCCAGGCTTTGAAAGACAAGTTAATCACTACTTGTGTTGTGCCCATTATTGCCATCAGGCTCAGAATAGGACAATAATGGATTGAAAGGTAATAAAATATATGTTTATAACAGCTGCCAATGAATAAAATTCTTTCTCCTCCATGTTTTTTGTCATGTCTTTTCCAAACCATGACAAAGAATATTTGTAATCTACTGCATACTTAAATTCATCAATTAAAGTTAAATCGGAAATACTTTAACATTAAAGTCATTCGTTCCCCATTCTTCCCCAAGCTAACCAAAACAACTTCAAAAGTAGTTCCAAAATAATCACAAGATGGCAGTCCAAAAACAAAGCAAACATAAATGTTGCTTTCATTGTAAGAAATCTTTACTGTATTCCCTCTTGATTTTCATCACTAAATGAGTATTCAGCATTATATATCAGAAATGTCATTTTCTCCCTTACGTTATTCTCCACTCCTTATAATGTGGGCACGGTGATAGATCTTTCTTTTGGATCACAATGATGCAAACTCCCTTCTTTCAGAATAGTTCATTTTCACACAACTGAATATGAGTTTCAATGTTTTTTTAAACAAAAGTTGTTTTAATTGGTATTGTTAGCAACATGAATATTAAAGGATTTTTTTTTAAGTAAAAAGAAATAATCTGTTAGACTACTTCTTTTAGTTATTTAGAGGTTAAAGAAGTAAATGTTAAGGTGGTATTACAAATATTTGACTAAAGTCTGAGAGTATCAAGTGTTTTATAACACACTCATATTTCAAACGCTTATTCAGGGCCAATCTCATTTACAATCAATATTTTGCCGATATAGAAACAAGGGACAAGTCAGTAATTCAGTGAGTGAGTATCTACTATGTTTTGCAGCCCAGATTTATGTTTCACATTTTGAGTTAAAAGAACATTTCACCTGGAGCATCTTAGAGAAAAGACAGGGTAAACAAACAAACAAACACTGAGATCACAAAATTATGCAGCCTTCCAAATCATTCTGATATGGAGCAGAATATGAAGCTGAAATAGCAAAGCACTCAGATCACGACCACATGACCACTGGGGTGCTGGAACAGCCAGAAATCCAAGAACTGGTAGTAACCACCATTCGTTCAGGGCTGTCATAACTTGGGATGGTCGCTGACTGAATGGTTGTAGGTTAAGGACTACCTGTAATTTATTAGCAAATATTCTGATTAGTTCTAAATGACATTTAGTATAAAAATCTCTACCAGACTAAAGAAAAAGAAAAATGTTGAGATGATCAAAGCAACATGGGATGCATACAAAATTTTAAAAAGGAAATGAAAATATAATTTATATAAATATACTTATCTTGTATTAATCAATGAAAACAGAAACCAATGATTTGTATTGTATTAATATTAATAAAGTTTTATAGAATTTCATTTATGTCTACAATATATAGGTATGCGAAATATTTTTTTATTTTTTTTAATCAACCAACAAACAGATATTGTTCTCAAATAGCCGAGATGATCTAACTATGCTTTTACTACAAGAGTTTTTGTTATATTCTTTTCAGCCTAGAGCTATTTAACTAGATAACATTGAATCTGAATGTTTTTGTAAAGCATTTATCCTGGTGGGATAGATGGGATAGATCAATATATAGAAGAAAAAGTAATATTTTAGGCCAGGTTTCTCATATTCTAATTTTATTTATAATTTGAGGTTGCTGTTAATAATTAGTTTTATAAAATAATGAATTTGTTACATTCTTTGGTAATACAATGGCCAAGAAAATAAGGCTGCAGCTGACAGAAGACTATTACAAACAGCAGATGGCTCTATTTTCAAATAAATTTCTGCATGAACTCAGAACAGTGCAATCTTGAGTATACCTATTCAAGAATGAGTCTCAATGAATTCTCATTTAATTCATTTTATGTCAATTTCAGTGTCTTTATAGTTTGGCTGCTGAAAGATTTTTTGCAAAGCAATGAGCTTTCTTATTTGCAAAAAGATTGCTTTTTAGATGTACAGTTTAAGCAGATGTTAGTGATACACTGAAGACCCAGGTCTTCTTAATATAGAATACAGTCTCCACACAGTATCAAAGGGATACAATTTTGAGTATAGAAATATCCAATCCCAACCATGTTTATGGAAAAGAAAGGTGCAAACTTTTTATTTGACATAACATATATGGGACAGCCCTCACTGCTCTCACAGTTGTCTTCACAAGCATGATTATAGGTTGTGAACTTCTGCTATGTTCAGGAACTTCTGAAGAGGTTGAATGCATCTAGGTGTATTTCCTCCAGAACTGATTATGTGCCATCAAGTAGTTATTGACTACTTGCAGTTACATGGGCGTAACTACACAGTAACTTCTCCAGGATCATCTGTCTCCAACCAGGCCTTTCAGATTTCCTTACAAGGCATCCATCGCTACTAGGGTTCCAGAGGGAACCTGATGTTGCTCTTGAAGGTTTGGCACACAGTCTAGCCAAAGCCTTAGTCACTGCTTGGAATGACAGGGCTTGGATCACATCATGCCCATGTGGCCTCTCTCTTCCTGTAAATCCTGGGTCTCCCCTCAGTTTATGAAGGTGCTTAGGGCGATGAAGTAGAGGAGGAGATCTAAGAGCACCTGTAGAGTCAGGGAGATGACCTTGAGGGAAATAGGCAAGAGCCACTATATAAGCAAAGAGGGCTGAAGCATTCCTTAAGTCCTGGGAAACAAGATAATATTCAGAAGAGACACAGAGAAGCTCCTCCCTAATTCACTGGGGTGTAAGAGAGAAGAAAGGTAAAGCACAATCAGGTTTGCAAGATTATGATATTATAATCTAGTTCCAGACTTCTTGTGGAGTCTGCTTCCTGATCTTGTCTACTATGAACAGCTGACAACTCTACTGGAGAGTGAATCCGACTGAACACAATCTAGAGTCCATATTAAGGCCTACCTTGTAGTGATAAAGGCAACAAAATGTCATTACTTTCTCATTGTTTCCACAGGTGACCAGGTCTCTTCCTGGGAAGTTCGGGTTGGAGCTCCACTTGCAAAAACATAATGAGGAATATACTAGGCATCTTGTGGATAAAGTCACTCCAATTCAAATTGGACTCTGGCCTTGGTTCAAGTCCCATGGAATTGTCTAGAGTGCATCTTAGCTTGGTTATCTGGGCTGCACCTAGACCTTATCATATGTCATCTCCCAGGTAGCCTTAGCCAGCCAGGAGGGATATGGATCTAAAACCAAGGTGTCTGAGTTTACAGTCCTGAGAATGCATTCCTAGACCTGACCATTTGGAACAACTTTTGTTGTTGCTGAAGGCGGTTGCCTTGCAGCTTCAGAGTGTTTTGGATGAAGCAGACTATCTGGACCCCTTCCAGCCAGGTTTCAGTTCTGGGTATGGGACTGAAGTGGCATTGGTTGTACTTCTGAATGACCTTTGGAGGGAGCAGGATAGGGGTAGTGTGCCCTTAATCTCTCAATGGCCTTCTATGACCTTGATCATGATATACTTTCTGGACCAGCTCTGGGGATTAGGATTTGGGCACAGTATTATGCTGGTTGTCCTCCTTTTCCAGGGTCAGTTCCAGTCAATGATGATGGAGGGGAGAGGCCTATGGCCGCTCTTATGTGCGGTGCCTCAGGGCTTGTCTCTTTCCCCACTTCCGTTTAACATTTACATGAAGCTGGTTGGTAAGGTCTTTTGACAGTTCAAGGTGAGTTATCAATATGCTGATGATACTTAACGGTATATCCCATACAGCCAGCCAAGTGATGCTGTGGAAGCTCTGTCTCAATGCCTGGATGCTGTCGGAGTATGAATGGGGAAGAAGAAGCATCAGCTCAGCCCTAGCAAGACGGAATGGCTTTGGGGGTTAGGGCTTCCTGGATCGGATGATTTTCCATCCTCAGCTCTAGATGGTGTTGCACTACCCCATACAGAACTGGTGTACAGTTTGGAGGTCCTCCTGGACTCCCAGCCCCTGGTTGGGAGGCCTTTGCACAGCTTTGTGTTGTCCCCAACTGCACCCCTACCTGGATCAGAAAGCACTGTGCATGGTCACTCATGCTTTGGTAACCCCCCAAGTGGATTACTGCAATGCACTCTACATGGGGCTGTCCATTTGGAAACTTTGGTTGGCCCAGAATGAAACGATGTGTGCAATTATGGGTCTGTCTCACTATACCCATGTTATACCATTGCTCTATAAACTGACTGGCTCCAAAATTCCTTCTGGGTGCAGTTCAAGGTGCTGGTTACTACCTATAAACCTCTACATGGCATGAGGCCAGGGTATTTGAGGGACCACTTCATACCTATAGTTTCCTGTTCCATTAGATGGGGCAATCTCTGGGTCCCGTCAATCAGGGATTGTCATCTAGCAGGACTCAGTGCCTTCCATAGCTGCACCTTCCCTGTGGAACAAATGCCATAATGCTTGTACTTGTGTCTGTGAAAGAAGAGTCACACCCTTTACTGTAAAATACATTGTTCCTTTTTTTTTTTGCTATACATAAATAATGCCAACAGGCATGTATCTATAAGTGGGAAGGGGGATGGTTGAACTGCTAATTTTTATACAGGGTGGCTTTTTTTTTTTTTTGTGCGCAGTGAGCTCCTAGCTGCTGAGGAGCCCCCGAGGAGTTTCTTGCAGAACGGAATCCTCTTCGCACCCCGTTCCTGCGCGCGTCTCTGCGCGCAAGCTTAACGGGCTGTCCTTGGATTGGGAGGACAATGAAATGTCCCTTTGCTTCACGACCTTGGACCGCGGGCACCTGTTTGCTAGGCAGGACAGGGAATCTGCAGGCGTGGAGTCACTTCCCACAAGCTCATCTTTGTGTTGCCTGGGCAGGAGCTTCGCCGCTCCAGGTCTGCCGAGGGCAGCTGCTGCCAACCACCTTCGCGCGTTGCTGGCCGGGCCGCCTGGGTGGCTGAACGGCGCTTGCAGCGAACGCCCGGGAAGGAGCGATTCTGAGGCACAAAGGCAGCAGGAGGCGCTGCTTGGCGTTTCTTCGGCAACCCCCCACCTCCTCCGCCCCCTGTCCCGAAAAGCGGGAGGCAGAAGAACTCGGTGGGACGGAGCAGCTCAGCAGTCTTGTCTTCGGAGCTTCCGCGGCATTTCGACTAGGGCAAACTTGAGGCACTTCGCGGTCGTTCGCGCAGGCGGACCAGAACGAGCCAGGGTGCCTTCCAAGCAAATGCGGTAGGAAAGAGGGAAAATAAGTCCGCGGGGACGGTGGAAGATCCTCCAGGAGAGACCCCATTCGCCGCACCAGCAGCTCAGCTTAGAAGGTGAGGAACGTCGGAGGCGGGAAAGACAGGTGCCTTTCGAGGATGCCATTTGTCGATGACTTTTTCGGGCGGGGAGAGAGGCTGAGGCGCTGAGGACTTCGCAGTGGGGAGGTGGCGATTTAGTTTGCCCCATTAAGAGTTCGTAAAGTCATTGGATGCGGGGAAAAAAAAGATAACTCAGAGAGAGAGCACTTCAGAAACGAAGGATTTACCCACCACCTTGATGCGTGGCCAAACGGGTACTTGCGCACGTTACAGAGCTTAAAACTGTTCAGGCGACTGCGGAACACTCCGGGTATGTGTGGCGGTCGGGACGGTGGCGCAGGCTGCACACGCGAAGGCTCTGTAAGATGAATGGGCGGAGGGAAGGGTTCAGAAAAGACTTTCGATGACTAACCTTCCCCTCCCCGCGTTCATGTTTTCTGAATAAGACTGATTTGCTGTGTGTTGCATGGTGTGTTGATGGGGAGTCACACCTGTGCCTTTGTTGTGTAAAGTTGCAATTTTCCAACTGGAAAACTGAAATTGTTGTCTTTTGGCATTACGTTTTTGTAGGCAAGATGGAGCAGTGGAGGACACCTTTGCAAGTCCAAAGTGCCCATATGTTTCATCTACTGAAGCAGGTTTTGCCTAAAAAAGTTGGTCCCATAAATAAGCCCAAATAATAGTGTGACACCCGTTCAGCTACCCTTGGTTAACTTGCCCACATTTTAGCAATTCATCTATGCGTTTCCAGTTTTCACTATCTCCTTAAGAGAGTTCTCTGTTCTTAATATAACTTTGTTTTGAGAGAAAAAAAGTAGTACCTTTCCTTCTATCCCCCCCTTCAGAAGTTCATTCAAGTTTTTCTTCCATTCAGTAAGAATTTTACCTTCCAGAAAAGGTGGACAGCACCCCTTGTTTTGTTAATAATATGGCACTTGACTAGTTTATGCAGTGTTTTTTCATCATTTGACCATGAAATTTAAGCTAAAGTGTGCCATGCTCACCAATCTGATTTATGATCATGTTTTAAGTATCTCTTTCACTGCTTAGAACATGTGAAGTAACTCTAAAAGACAATGTTCTGAACATGCAAAGAGTGTAATTTCTTACTGGGTGATAATACACGGTCTTGTATACAAAGCTGCCTCTTTGTGATCAGTATGGGCAATAGAAATATCAACAGGGATACACTGACTGACAGAATGTCTTGTTTTAGAAATTAAATTCTGGCTGTCTGTAATTTGATTCTCCCAACAAGGGCTTGGCATGAGCTTGGCATGCTCACTAGTCTTTAAACACTTGACCATTATCAATAAACCAGTTAATTAGAATTGATGGTTTGACATTCCACAGCACTTTCCCATCCTGCCCTAAAACAGAATCTTTTGTAGGTCTCTGATTTACACAGTTATCAAAAGCCTCTGACGTTGTTTACTTGTCTCAGACACGATTAAGCCCTCCAGTATTTATTAGAGTTGTAATGCCTTCTACTCTGCACCATTCAGGTACAAGGAATATTGGCAGAAGTGTAACAACAAAATGTTTAGAGAAATCTCTGTAGTGATTGAAACAGGCAGGTAAAATCTGAGTGATCTCAAAAGGTTCAGAATATTGACTAACTGTTGGTTGGGTGGGAGAAATGGCAGAGACAGAATACAAAAAACCTTGGCTAGAAATTCAGTTCACAGTGTAACATTTTGTTGCAGCTCTGATAGCTATAGCTAATACCATGTACAGGATAAGTAAATAACAGTTCTCAAGAATTGTATTCAAAATGGATATAATGAAATACTCTCTGATTCACCTTTATGACTGGTGCATGTACAAAAAGACTGGCAAAGCAGAGAGGATGCATCTTGCTTTCTTTAATTGTGATGTTAGGATGACATCAGTTACGAATTACAGTGGACTACTGCAAGATAGTTTCTTGACTTTTTTAGAGAGGAGGAGGACCAATGATCCCACCAGAGTGATGGCAGGATTGTTTTTGCCCTAGCAAGTGAATGAGATGATAATGAGGCCTTCATGAGCATACAGGAATTCACAGAAAGAAAAAATAATAAAACAGAAGCAATCCTTTTATTTTCTTTGATATGGTAATTCATGCTAATGATATGCAACATTGTTTTCATATTTCATTGATTAAATGTTTCATTCATTTATCTGAACAAAAGTCCTTTGTTGAAGCTCAGAGTATTTTACAAGTTAAACACAGGTAGTAAACTTTGAAGTCAATGAAACTGTCTTCCAAATATCAAGGTTTAGGGTAGCAGACATATCCATAAACTTAAGCTATGAGATTTTATTAGTGGTTGATTAGTTTGGGATGACTCTATCATATAATGGAATTCTTAAAAGGGATACCAAAAAGACATATTCATTGACTTGTCTGATCCTGACTGTCAGTTTTATTCCTTTTTTCTGAGACCCTTTAAGAAGTATTACTTGGCTCTGCTATGACCTGTGATAGTCTTGATTTTACTGCTGCTGTTTAATTGTTAATGGATTTGATGTATGCTGTGTTTTGATTTTTTCTTATGGTTGAGCTTATTTTTTGGCATATTTTTAACTTTTATTGCACTTGTCAGATGAACAAACAGGATATAGAAATTTTAAACTGTATCAATTGTGTTCAGGTATATAAAATTGTCTCTAGTTGGATATCCTTTAAGCAGACATGATTTATCAATTTTCCAACTCACTTTCCTTCTATGTTTGAATTGTATGGTTGCTGGTTTTATCTGTTTTCATATTTGTAATTTTTCCATCATTTACTTACTCCTTTGTGTTCTGTATTTTTAACATATACAGTGTTCAGAGAATCAAGATATTGGGAGGTTAACAAATATATGAAATAGATAAAATACAATTTCATCCTATCAGAATTACCAAGGTTGCTTATTTCATCAATATCAGTTAAGCTAGACACAAGGCTAAGGTAGCACTTTGAGAGTAAGCATTTAGCAGTTGGGAAGCTTAATAACAAATCTGTAAAAGTGGAAGTGTAAAGTTTTCTAACTAGCTAAGCCACTGTTTTCTACTTCAAAAAATGTACCCCATTGACTGAGCTCTGTATGTAATGCAAGACTGAAACTGAAAGCTGGCTTCAGACTTCATTTTTCTTTGTAAACATTCCTGAATGCCCAGTAACACTATTCAAAATGAGAGCATACATAATTAACAATGTGTGTTCTTCAGATGTGCATGCAGTATGGGATGTAAGGAAATGGGTTTAGCAAAACAGTAAAATGAGTAACTAGCATGCTGCTGAACAGTTTATTTACATTTTTCAGGGCCAAGTTAAGAATGCCAGTCAACTCCACTGCAGAACCTTAATAACTGAGTGATGAATATATTATGGGGCATATTTTCTCATTGTGCAAATTTAAAACTATGTGCACTTTTCAGCATGTATTCCAGCTTGTTCATGTAAATTAATATTTGATTTTGCATTTTTATTACATGCTAAATATTAGCATTACTTGATATCGTGGGATGCTCTTTAAATGGAAAAGGCAATTTAGCTAACAAAACTATCTTCTTATTTGGTAATCTCATTTGTAGAATGAAGATTAATCAGACTGGCATTAAATTTAGTCTCCAATTTACTGAATTATATCTGTGTTGGAAATGAGCACTCTTAGTTATTCACTGCTTTGTAATTAGGCTATGAATGAATGAATGAATGAATGAATGAATGAATGAATGAATGAATTGTGGTGCTCTTTGTTTCAACATGTTAGATAAGAAAAAGAAAATACCCCTATGTACAATGGAACAGGCAATAAAACTTATAGGAAGAATAAACGTTCATTACATTTTTCTATTTCAGTGCATATAATGTTATAGGAAAAAAGCTACTTCATGTTGATCAACATTAGAAATGACTTTAAACCCCTTAATATGAAAAAGGTTGTTGTAGGATTATTTTATGGGTAGATGAACATTTAATGTGCCAGCTATATGACTTTCTCAGTTTCATTAAAATAGTTTGAACTTAAATAGGAGACCTGTAGTATATTATTTAAAAAAAAAACACCAGTAAGACTATATAAATTGGTTAAAATTATTTCACAGGATAGCAAGAACAACATAGCAAACTAAGATGTGGTGGAACAGTTTCGAGAAAAATAAAAGAAATCTTCTAACAACTCCAGAAATCTATAAGGCTTGACACCAAGTGTAAATGAATTGTCCTGTCCTGAAATTATTCAGACAGGGAATTGTAGTCAACTAGACCAAGGTCGGTATATTTATACCAAGAGTAGTCAAAGTCTAATACAGTATTTCTCAACCTTGGCAACTTTAAGCTGTATGGACTTCAACTCCCAGAATTCCCTAGCCAGCAAGACAAGGCTGGCTGGGAAATTCTGGGTGTTGAAGTCCATACAGCTTAAAGTTGCCAAGGTTGAGAAACACTGGTCTAATGCATGCTTCAGATATACTGTATGCATATACACAAGGCCAGTAATCTAGAGGTTCAAATTCTAAGTAAGCAAACCAAGTCAGAGTTTGAAGCATTAGGACATGATGTCAAGCAGATATTGTTTTTAACAGCTTGTTCTTTTATGTAGGAAATAGGATTAACTCATCTTTATTAATTGATAACGATGCTCAAGTATCATTGGTTGTAATTAACTGCCAGGATAGTATGATTCCAAAGTAGTCTGGTGCTCCTGCACAGTCCTGTTATTTGGTCTTCGATGTGAGGGGGATATCATTCACACAAGCTTGGATCTACAAACTGGGTTACAGGATATAAAGACCAGAAGGATAAGCACTGTCCTCCAGACTACCTTTTAGGGCCTAATTCCTTAAGTGAAAGGAATGATATCCTTACTCAGATGATGCAGAGAAATTGAGTTGGTATATCAGTTTTACTGATAGCACACCACTCCAAATGTCCTAAAGAGCATCCTAGTCTCTCTTCCTCCAACCCTTACCAGATACAATAAAATGTATTTATTACTTGCATGGTACCAGAAGTTAATCCTGAGTATCTTAATTTGTAATTTTATCTTAATTCTTTATGAGTGAGTGCATTTATAAGGAACTTAATGCTTCATTAAACTGAACTAGATTTTTTTTTCATTTTTCACAAAATGAATATATTGAATGATATAAGCTATTTCTGAAGGGAAGATCACAAAAATTATCTTTAATGTGGTTTATAGCTCCTATAGTTAAAATACCAACAATACCAAGCAATGGGTAATTCAAGTGAAGTTCTGCAGGCCTTGGACAAATCCACTCCTGAATTTAACCTGAGTTACAAAATATGCTGATAAACATGTTGTATGCATAATACAACAGAAGTAATAGACTTTGAGCTCATAAGAGCACATAGTACTTAATAACTTCCTACATAATAGTAACTTGATTTTAATATATCATCTAGATGTCAAGGTTCAAATTCCTATCTTTTAGCTGTTATGAAATATTTTGAGTATTTTGGGCAAGACCAGCCATACTATTAGGTAAAAGGAGTGGTCGTCTTAGGCAGCAGATGCTGGGAAACACTAAGTGCTCTTCCTGTGTCTCAGTGTTGCCTTCAGATGTGTGCAAGGAAGGAAAGATTGTCAATGGGGAAAAGAGTTTCAACTAGCTTTAGTACATGGAATTTGTTTATTTGTTTCACTGCAATTATATTCTACCCAACCAGTATAGGCTCTGGACAGTTCATCTTGTTAATTCCCCTGAAATGTACGTCTTTGTTTTGCTTCAGACAGCAAAATATAATGGGATGCTTCTGTATATAGTTATAAATATTCTAAATCTAACCTATTCCAGGTATTTTATACACATGCCAGTGTGCACACACACCCATCCTTAAGAAACCTGTCTTTCCCTCCTCAAAATCCACATCTATAAGCAATTTACACAAAGACACACAAACATATTGCAATCTTTTCACAAACTATATGCTCAGCTGCAAGCATATCTCAACAATCTATTGGTTGAAAGGCAGTACAAAATATTTTACCTAAATAAAGATTGCCCCCTTTTGCTTTTATTTTTTTCAACAATATCCTGTAAGGAAGATCACAGGATGAAGTCAGTTCCAGTTTGCTTATTTATTTTTATTCTTATTTGGTCTTCTAATACGATGGGGTTCACATATGTTGAGCTCTTCCATTCAGCAGCCAGGACAACTGGTTATTCTGAGCAACACTGAAGAAAGTATGAATTCAGTAATCTTTAGGGAGAACTGCTCTGTGGGAAACCCTTAGATACATCACATTGGAATTGCTACTCTTGTATTTTAAAATGTATTTAGTTTCTATTGTATTTGAAATAGATTTCATTATATTAAACTATAGTGCGATATTAATTCCTTGGAAATAATCCTGAACTAAAAAAATAGTATAATAAGACTGTTACATAACTAAAAATAAGTAACACACAACTTTTGATTCTGATATAATAGACAGTATAAGAAACTGTTTTACTTCTTAATCAGTTTAATAGTTCTGCAACTCTGGAAAGCTGGTAGTTTAAATGAAAAAATCTTTTCCATTTTAAACCTTACGTAACAATAATGATAACAACACTGTTCATGTGACAGCTAGACAAAGAAGCCATTGTGCATGTCTAACTGGAGTTTCAGTCTGCTTAAATTCAAGGAAAACTTGGCAGAATCAAGGTTAGAAAATATCTGGGATTATTCTCTTTTCCTTCCAAACAGCTACAACTTTCAACTAGAAGCTACTTGGCTTTAAGTTCTTACAGTTCTTTGTAATAATTGCTTTGTTTTACGAATATACAAGTAGAGCATTTTGGAAATTAGAATCAAAGAACATTCTAAAATTGACAACGTATTTCTAGAGAACAACTTGTGTGATCATTGGCCTCCCTTAAAGCTACACCTCCAATCCCAGTTAGAAACTTTTGCTTCTCTCATTTCCACTTCTATTTCATACTCCAAAATGATTTTTTCCCCACATACACACCTGCCAAACCACAATTTTTTCCATTTTTCCTTGCATTCAAATAGCCCATTTAAGGGACGATCTATGGCCATTAAAAAAGACATCAGTTGCAGATAAAACCAGGTAATTGTAGGTCAGCTTTAATTAGATCACTTATTCTAAGATAACAGATGAAGATCATATGTCATAAGTAGAGGCAATAAATTATATTTTAATGTTATGACTTTCATTTGAATGTTTTAATTTGATACTGTCTTCACTGGCTAATATTTTAAACCAGGCAACAAAGATTTATTAATCTGGAAGCAAAAATACTACACTGTAAGGCATTATTGAATAGTACTTTCTTTATCCTATCAGAGCATCTAGTCTTAGAGTAATTTAGTTAAATCACCCTCCTTTTTAATTTTGCATTTTATATAATGACTTCAATAGAGCCTTGGACAGTATCCTTGAGACTATTTCTCCAAGTTCTGAGACAGGAAGGAAGTTAACCAATATCAGATTCTCCTCATTTCTTCTTAGGAGTATCTCCTCTATTCTGGGTACTAAATCTGCAGCCTTGCCATTGAACATGGATGACAATAAAATGGCATACTGTACTATACCTGAGCACAACATAGACACCTAGAAGGTATAGAAAAGGGTTAGTGGTAATACTTGGCCCTTTAATACCGCACTGTTTATCTCAAAACATCTTCCATTTGAGGCAGATTCTTTGTATCAGAAACAGGATGCTCTGCTATCTTCTTATGGTCTCATATAAAAGGAATGTTTGCTAACAGACATGCCTAGAATTGCCTTCTTTTTGAATATTAGATGTTGCAACAGTTGTTAAAGTGGAAAAACAAAAGGGGTAGGTTTTCTTTTCACACATGTCAATGTAATTGTTTTAAATTATTTATCTTGTTTCTTTAGTTAGCTCTCATTAAAATGCTTTATCAACTGATTGATCCAATAACCTGCTTGGAATCTGATGATAGCATGGTATATACATTTTGTAATAAAGAAGCAAAATTTACTTATACAAGAAACTTGACCTCATCAAAATATTATAGAGAAATTTAAGAATTTATTTTGCATATTATTTATATCAGGAAACAATATACAATGTGCATTTAGAAATATATTGATTAGATGCATTGATTTTATGAGTATATATAAGAATAGAAATGTATGTCTGAGTCTTATGGTTAGAATTTATGTGATTTCTATTACTATGCTGACTAAAAGATATACCAGTAAAATTGTGAGTAAATTTATTGCTTGCAGTTTTCTCATAATAGTAATAATAATAAAAATAACACAACTCAAGAAACTTAAAGCAAAGCAAAGGTGGCTCCAGGCTGGTTAGAATGCTCTCTGGAACAATTCAGCATCTTCCTAAATTCAGCTAGGGGTAGTGCCAGCCTGATCTACACAGGGAAAGTTTTCCATAGAGAAATGTATACATTTTTGTACAAAATGTATATTTAGATAGATAGATAGATAGATAGATAGATAGATAAAATTATTAGCAAGTTTTAACCCTATTCTGCTTCTGCATTAATCTGTGAATTAAAAACATGAAATAAAAATACAATTTATTTTGAATAAACATTTTACTATCTGCGGGTTAAACCGCTGAGCTGCCGATCGGAAGGTCGGCGGTTCGAAACCGCGCGGCGGGGTGAGCTCCCGTTGCTCGTCCCAGCTCCTGCTCACCAAGCAGTTCGAAAACATGCAAATGTGAGTAGATTAATTGGTACCGCTTCGGCGGGAAGGTAACGGCGTTCCGTGAGTCATGCTGGCCACATGACCCGGAAGTGTCCTATGGACAACGCCGGCTCCAAGGCTTTGAAACGGAGATGAGCACCGCCCCCTAGAGTCGGACACGACTGGACTTTACGTCAAGGGAAACCTTTACCTTTACCTATCATTCTTAAGGCTTCTCCTAGCCTGTTAACTGTGTTAACAGTTTGGCTAACTTCACTTTTCATTACAATTGCCATAAAATATAATAACAATTCTATAACAAATAAACTATCATAACATATAATTATGAAATATTATAATTTTAATATTTCGATCTAGAAATAATGTATCATCCCAATAATAAGAAACTATTTTAGGCTAACAACATACTTAAAAACATACTTAAAAAAAAAGATCTCCAATAATTCAATAGAACCCATAGGAATTTTTCTTCTTCAAGAAATAATCACTGTAAAACATGACGTTCTGATTATGTTTAGCACTGGTTAAGGAACAAGCTGAAGAAATAGTTAACAGTTCGACGCCTAGTCCAGAAATGGAGTCTGTCTACGCTAAGAGTACAATACATTCTTTCCACCAACTAGATCAGGAAAAGTGACAACACAGCTGAATAGGTTAGGTGAATAAAGGCTAGACAGACTGTTACTATTTGTAGGAAGCAATTTTGACAAGAAGCAGCTTTATTTAAATACAAAAATAATTCTTTGGGATTTTCAGTCATACCAGACATGGTGGGTGGGAAAGGGAGTAAAAGACCATATGCTGTACAAAAATACTTTGTAAATTATGCTTGGAAGTTTTGCTTGAACTCTTAGTGAAGAACATCTTAAACTGCAGTGCAATATTTTAGCAGATTTTAGTTATCTTTTTTTTCTCTCCAAAGAAGGTATCTTCATCAAATAATCAATATTAGTATATTTTAAAATAATATTGAAACAAAATTTAGGATTTTGTAAAGTAGCACAGAGTAGCTAAAGAAATATGATTCAAACATAAACAAGACAGTTATTTTCCAGTTTTACTAATGCTGTTTCCCGAATAAAGCACTTTAATATATGACATTTGTACCATACATCATAAAACTATTATTGGATCAGAAAATTCATCTATACCTGCTATTTTGATTTTGTGCATTGATACACACACAGTTGTTCAAAAAGAGAGGTTGGCATTGTTTTTCCTTCTACGATGTGTATCTGGTGTCCTACCAACACCTTGCAAATATAGCTACATCTAGCTCTGAATCTGAGTGCTGACTTCATTCATTTTCTCCTTCCATATATTTAATAGTAAGAGTGAGACCACAATTCATACAAAGGTTCTAATCACAACTATATAAGCAATTAGTATCTGTGTACAATTCTTGTGATAAAAAATTAATCTATTATCCGGACCTCCCCACCCCCTTGATTCTACTTTCACCACCAAACTCTTTAATAATTGCAACCCCGTTCTGTTCTCCCCAAGGTTGAAAGCAAAACTATTTGACAAGGGGGTGAAGCTAATTGCTTGTAGAGGGGTTTGATGATGATAGACAGTTATAGTTAGTCTCTCCTTCAGGCAAAGGATGCTGGCAAGATCTTTTATCATCAGGAATCATGGATGGACCAAAGCCCCTTGTCAAGCATCCTGTTTCCTAGGATGCTTCTGGTAAGGCCACATGTAGGACAAGATGGCAGGAGTTCTCAACTCTACCTGTAGGGTATAAGAACAACTGTGAGGGCTACTGTGAGAAAATGTGTCCCAAATGAATTTATGTATATTTTAGAAATCAAAATGTAGTTGGTGCATTGCCATGTATTTTTATGGATGAATATGAACTGGTGAATTGTTGATAGGAAGTTATTTTGAATTGTGCATTCCTATAGAAATTTTAAGGAAAAGGCAGGTGAAAAAATGGACAGTTAGAAGTAATAGAAGAATGTTAGTGATTTCAAATAAGGAGAAGAAAGAGTAATCACTGAGATTCAGATAGAAAGGGAGAAATGCTTATTTTTAACTAGCTGTATAAATTTTCAAAGCTTTTATTTCCTAAGAATTGTTTATTGCTTCTGTATTTTGTTTTCTTGATGATTATTTGTTTCATTTAACATTATCATTCTAATGTTGTAATTTTTCAAATAGTTGTACACTATTTAACTAAACTAAATAAAGTTTCTTAAATTTTTATTTGCCTTTATTTAAAAACTATTTTAAAAAAAAGAAAGGAATTTGATTATTTTTATGGCTTCTAGTGGTTATTAAGTATGTATTAAATAAAGAAAGTAAGGAATCATGTGACTTTGCAGGAAGACTTTCTGTTTTGTGATTTCATTTTCAGACTTGCAGAATAAATCTGCAGTAATGACAGGAAACATGCAAGCAGCTATGGCCAGCCTAGAGATTAGTGAATTTAATCTTTTACCTGGAGCTTATTTTGGCTAAATTGGAAGTAACTAGCGGAGGGCTGCTGGCTATATAAACTCACAAGTCACTTGCTTGCTCTTAATGCAGTGCTTAAGGACAGATTCATGCATATATTTTTTTATATGATAGATTTGGATTAAAATGAATCAAAATTGATTTTCCAGTTCAGTATGATAAGTCTGGTTCAAACTGGTTAGTGTTCTGTCTAGATAGCTAAGCATGCCCTGTGGTTCAAATCTGAAATTGAAATACTTGGTCAATCCATAGCTGCCCAGTGATGGAAGAGGTTTACTATGTAACTAAACTTGTCTGCATTGTTTTCAACTGATTTCTATCATATCAAAAATAATGTTTGTATCAGCCCTAACCTCTGTCAGAGAGATCCTATTCAATTTGTTCGGGAGCTGTTTCACTGAATGCTGCTGGATAAAGTATTTCCTTTCTTCCTGCATATGCCCATACACTCTAGACTTAGAGAAGCCTGTTTGGGTGCCAGGGAGAGAAGTAGAAAAAAAATCTGTTTGTGCAGCAGTGAATGTAGTTTTTGCTCTTAAAGATATTCACACTGAAGTTCTTAGGGATTTATTCTGTCGTAAGCATACTTAGGATTCTTTTCCAAAGGAGAGGAACGAGTACAAAGCACACTGATAGTTCAGTCCTCTACGTCTATTTACTAATAAGCTCCACTAAGTTGTAGCCATTACTGACTTAGCTCCTGGAAAATGCTTCTGTTTGTATAATTTGGATAGCTTACTTTGTAAAAATGGAAAAAAAATATTTATTTATTCTAGTATTTCTATAACATAACTCAGTAAGAATTTTCCCTACAATTCTGAAAGAGCATTTTCATAATTTGGTATCATGGATGGGTATGTTTGTTTTAACTCATACCTTATTTTTAAAGTAATGAAATAGTTCAGCTGATTTTTATCAGCAAAATTCTGATACCCAGTTCTTAAGGTAGAGAATGAAAGAGTGTTAACCAGAGAGATACCGTGTTCAGATAATTTTTTATATAAGGAACTCATTCAGTGCAAGCAAGGAAATTGTTCCTGTTGAAAATGTACATTTGTTTGACCCTTTGGGGGATTTTCCCCCCACATATTATTTTCTATTCTCCTTTGCCTTCTTTACATGCAGCTTAAAAATACATTGGATGAATCACCATTTTTAATTGTTTCAATAATGTTGAAAAAATATACGTTCATACAGTTTTGCTGTGTGAATTTAATTCCCCTGAAAAACATATCAGCAGGCAGAATTTACCAGCGTCTAAGGAGTTTGGTATGTAATCTCACTGTTTAGCCCAGTTTTATAAGAAAGCTTTATGGCTACTTTAATCCATGCCACATGCAGATGACCTGAGCAAACCCAACAGCAAGACAGAAGCCTTGTTGTATATACAGTGAACAGTTGCTCAAAATCTGATGCACCAGCTGTGGTTTGACCAGTTTGGAAGTTATGGGAAACTTGATCTTTTAATCTTTATTTCAGCAGACAGATTATAAATAACAACTGTTTCCAAAATGTACCTGTCAGTTAGACTGAACACAAAATTTGAATAAAGGACTTCATTTGAATGTGAATATTTTAAAAGATATTTAGGAAAAGTTCATAAAGTAGAGGCATGTTTTCCCCATCATTTTATTTGTCCTCTTCTTTATCGGTTTGCATACCATAAATAATAACAAAACTAAAAACGAACATGACTTGGTTGAAATTATGGCATATTTTCCCCACTGATTTCTCTGGATTCTATCTGATATAGCTGAGCTGTAATGTACTTAGATAAAACATTGATGTTGGCTTCTGAAAATAAAAGATTAGGATAATCAGCAACAAAAAGTACCAGTTAACCAGTGTATATAAGTATTTCATAAGAGACAAATTTTAAAAACTAACAGAAGATACTGTGAGAGAAAAACTATTAATATCAGTTGGATATACAGTCTACTTATGTAGTATTCCCCTAATTTTTTGGCACAGAGTTTAACACTCCAGTAAATCACTATAAAGTCCTTCATAATTCATGTTGCAATTGAGGTGTAGAACTTTCTCTCTGAATTTTTACTGTGGACAGCACGTAAGTTTAATAAAGTGCCTCATTAAGTTAATATATTACTAAAATTTTGTTTATTCAATGCAGTATCTCAGTAGTTCATTAAGTAGTATTAGAAATAATAATCATTTTTGTAAAAATAAATAAAAACTCTTGGTGTAGAAGGCCCTTACCATCTACTTTCAAAAGGAGAATATAGTCAGATTTAACATATACGACAAATATTCTGTAAGGACCACTGTCTGAAGATTGAAATCTCTTTTTGCTTATGGTTAAAAAAAATACACTCATCATTACTGCTCACAGCAAGAAATTAACTTCTGAATGCCCTGTCAGAAGGTTTCAGGTAATCTAAAACTAGAATCAATTAGCATATTTTAATAGGAGCAATTATCTTGGAACTATATTAATTACCAAAAAAAAAGAGAGAGAGATTTTTGATTGTTACATTTTCTAAGGCAGTTCCTTTAATAATGTTCCAGGTTCTTTCCAAAGCAGATTTTGTTCTGCTTTAAAGAAAATAATTTTGCTGATTTAATGACATTGGATTTTGTATTTATAAAAAGGGCATAAAGAAGAAGTACAGTGATATGAATAACAACTGAATTCTTTTATGAAAAATCAGCTTTTCATTATCAACGTGTTTATATGCCTAATATAAAGGATTGCTTATTACCAGTAAACTAGTGCATATAGTTGATGTGCAACCATTCAAAGTGCTGGTTTTAATCTATAAAGCCCTTCATGATTTGGCAACTAGTTATTTGCAGGACTGCATCACTCCATGGGAGTTTGCCTGACCAATATGAACCTGCTGGGAAAAGATGCTGGTTGCACCTCATTTTTGGGAGGACAAGGGGGCCGAAGCTTGGAAGTGTCTTCTGTTGCAGGGCCAGCTCTCTGGAATGGCCTCCCATTGCACACTGACACTGTTTGCCTTCGGGAAGAAGTTGATGATGGAACTGTGCTGGAGAATATTTGGATATGATGCCACTTAAATGTTGCTAGTGGGTTGAGATTTTGGGGGTATTTTGTATTATTATATGTCTTGTTTTTATTTTTTTGCAAGCTGCCAAGAATCAGTATAGGTAGAAATTTGATAAATGAATAAATAGTGTTTCCTATTTCTACCACTTAATGTAAAGTCTATGTTATGAGCACTGATGGTGAGCAGGAGGGGGCCGCTATCCAGGGGGGAAAACACATGCGTAGTAGCGAGGATTTGAGCTGTCATTCAAAGAGACACAGAACAGACCCGCCTTGACTTTTGGGGTTTATCTGTATGGGTTTTCTCACACTTCTTCAGTTTGTTAGGATTTTCTGTCTAATGTAGCAGTAATAAAACACTAGAGACTTATTCCTCATCTCAGCGTGGTTCCTGCTTGTTAGGACAGTCTATTACATAAGATAAAGTTGGCGGTGTTGCTGCTGTACCAGCCTCCCTGCTGCGTAGCAACCTCCCTGCCCGAGCTGCTGGAGGCCATCTTGGGGTTGGCAGTGGAGTTCCCCAGGCTTATGGTTCTGGGGGACTTCAATCTGCCATCCCTGGGACATGCCTCGGAGATGGCCCGGGAGTTCATGGCTACCATGGCAGCCATGGGCCTGTCCCAGATTATCCGGGACCCGACTCGAGACAGTGGTCACACCCCGGACTTAGTTTTCTTGTCAGAGCAGTGGCAATGTGATCTGAGGGGAGAGTTAGATCTGTCCCCATTGTCATGGTCAGACCACACCCTTGTGACCCTGAGATTTTATTGTGCCACCCCGCTCCGCAGGGAGGCTGGACCCATTCGATTGGTCCACCCCTGGCGACTGATGGACCCAGTAGGGTTTCAGAGGGAGCTGGGGGTTATTCCTGAGGGCCTGCTGCACGGTCCAGTGGAGGTCCTGGCCACGGCCTGGAATAGGGCCGCGGCCGGGGCCTTGGACAGGATCGCGCCTGTGCGTCCTCTCTTGCCTTGCTTGACCCATCACTCCCCGTGGTTTACGGAGGAGTTGAGGGTTTTGAAGAGGGTTAAGAGACGTCTGGAGCGTCGCTGGAGGAAGATGAAGACTGAATCTGACCGAACACAAGCTAGAGCCGCTATTAAGGCCTACCTTGTGGCGGTAAGAGTGGTAAAACATGAATATTTCTCTGCTCTTATTGCATCCGCAGAATGCCATCTGATGGCCTTGTTTAAGATGGCTTGATCTCTTCTGGGTCAGGTAGATCCAGGGACCCACCTACAAGGCCGTTCGGAAGAGTTTTCACAGCATCTGAAGGATAAAATCACTCAGATTCATTCTAAGTTGGACTCTAAGTGTGAAGCGGAGTCTGGGGAGATGCCAGGGGAATGTACTTACCCTGTTATCTGGGAACAGTTTGATCCTTTTGGGCCTGAGGAAGTGGACAGGATTCTCCAGACTGTGAATGCAACCACATGTCAGCTTGACTCATGCCCTTCCTGGCTGATAAAATCAGCCCGGGAAGTGACTTGTGGTTGGGTCCAGGCGATGGTTAATGCATCCTTGAGGGAGGGGGTGTTTCTGGCTGCCTTTAAGGAGGCGCTGGTATACCCCCTCCTCAAGAAGCCATCCTTGGACCCTACTATACTGGGCAATTTTTGCCCTGTCTCCCACCTTCCCTTTTTGGGAAAGATGGTTGAGAAAGTGGTTGCGTTGCAGCTCCAGAGAATTCTGGAGGAAACGGACTATCTGGACCCCTTTCAGTCAGGTTTCAGGCCAGGATATGGGACGGAGACTGCATTCGTAGCACTTATGGATGATCTCTGGCTGGAGCAGGATGGAGGGAGTGCATCCATCCTGGCTCTCTTGGACCTCTCAGTGGCTTTTGATACCGTTGACCATGGTATCCTTCTGGGGTGGCTCAGGGGGTTGGGGGTGGGTGGGGTAGTTTTGCGCTGGTTCACCTCCTTCCTCCAGGGCCATTCCCAATTGGTGGTGATAGGAGAGGAGAGATCCTCCTTTGTGGGGTGCCGCAGGGTTTGGTACTCTCTCCTCTCCTATTTAACATCTACATGAAACTGCTGGATGAGATCATCCGTCACCATGGGATGAGATATCATCAATATGCTGATAATACCCAGTTATATATCTCCATCCCGGGTGAAGTAAGTGATGTGGTCTCCACCCTTTCCAGGTGCCTGGGGGCTGTGGGGGCCTGGATGGGGAACAACAGGCTTCAACTGAACCCTGGTAAGACAGAGTGGCTATGGATTGATGGCTCCTCGGGTTCCAGGAAGTTGTCATCTTTGGTTCTGGATGGGGTGGCACTGCCCCATTCAGAACCAGTGCAGAACCTGGGGGTCCTCCTGGACTTGCAACTCCTGCTCAAAGAACAGGTGGCAGTCATGGCCAGGAGGGCCTTTGGACATCTTCGGGTGGCGCGCCAGCTACATCCATTCCTGGACTGAGATGCCCTCCGAACAGTCACTCATGCCCTTGTCATCTCCCATATAGACTACTGCAATGCGCTTTACATTGGGCTACCCTTGAGAAGTATTCGAAAGCTTCAGCTGGTCCAGAATGTGGCTGCGTGGATGGTTATTGGGGCTGTAAAATCAGCCCATGTGACACCACTGTTACGTGAGCTGCATTGGGTACCAGTTTGCTTCCGGGTCCAATTCAAGGTGTTGGTTATCACCTTTAAAGCCCTACATGGCATGGGACCAGGGTACCTGAGGGACCGTCTCGTCCCCATAACATCGACCCATCCCACCCGGTCAGGCAGGGAGGGCATGCTACGGACCCCATCAGCAAAGGAATTTCATCTAGTGGGGTCCAGGAGGCGAGCCTTCCCTGCAGTGGCGCATCATCTTTGGAACATCTTTCCCCCGGAGTTGAGACAGATTTCCTCACTCTCGGACTTCCAGAAGAAACTTAAGACCTGGTTCTGCCACCTTGCTTGGGAGGGGAAGAGAGATAGCTCCACCTGGGGATGGCTGGCACCATAGTACCCCTTAGTGATCCATCTCCACTTGGATTTCATGTTTGCTTTTATGTATATTTTAATGTAATTTTTATCTGGCTATGTTTTAATGCTAATTATTGTAAACTGCCCAGAGTCCCCCATTGGGGGGGAGAGGTGGTGATATTAAATAAATAAATAAATAAATAAATAAATAAATAAATAAAGTCTGCTACCTAATGTCTCCTTCAAAAATCAATTCCTGATGAGTTCATGGACATGTCCATATAGGGATTTTTTTTTTTTTGGCAGCAGTACAGAAGTGGTTGTCATGTCTTCTTCAGAGGTGTGTGTTTTTTTCATTCCCACTCAAGCCTACTGTGGCAGAGTGCTGGAAAGCATTTGGCCCAAGAGATCAGAAAAAACACACACCAGGCATTTCTATAAAAATAAATGTATTTACAGAAAGCACAAAAACATATTTACAAGCTTGTGCATTCACATGCGCTCAGAGAGGACTGGGAGGAAGGCAGATAGAAAGGAAACTGAAACTAGTAACAAGCCCAGGCAAGCTGCCCTCCAGGCAAATCAGGAGCTTTACCTTATATGGTCATGCCTTTTCACACCCAAAACTAAGGATACTTAAGTTTGACCTGTTCACCCTGCCAGAGTGATTTGTTACCATAGTAACCTTAATGGCTTGGTCCTTGCAAAAACAAAGAAATACCAAGTCATGTCTTCTTCAGAATTCTTTCAGATTCCCACTCAAGCCTACAGCTGTAGTATTTCCTGGTAGTGTCCCATCCAAGCATTAATTAGTTTAGTATTATATTTAGTTTTACAAAATAGCCACAATTAAATAAGTACTGCCAACTAGCTGAGCTAAACTAGTGTAGCATTTTTTAAAAAAATGATTGCCTTTTGAGCCCTTCTGTATATTTCTAACGTGCAGTGAATTATACAGAAGTGTTAAGTCAAGTAAGAGAATAAGAAACTTGCCCAAATAATGAAACTTGGTATGATCTTGTAAATCTAGAAGCAAAAAATATATAATGTATAATAGATACATAATTGAGAATGGTATCATTCAAGATTGCCTCTGTGTGATTGCTGTGGAGGGCATCCAGAGTCCTCCATTGTGTGGAATGCCCCAGGACTCACTACTCCCTGGAGTCATGAAAAGTCAGGAGGTCCTGGGGGAGTTCATCTGCCACCATGAGGTCTGGTATATCAGTATGATCATAGTCAGGTATACATCTGAGCTCCGGGCCAAATCGGTGATGGCCTGGAAGTGTTGGCCTGGAAGTGTTGGCCTACTATCTGGAGGCTCTAGGGTCTGGATGGGGTAGAACACATTCAGACTGTCTATAAAACAAAGGGGGTTTGGGTTGGTGAGTCAAATTATTCCAGGGAAATTTAATTTAATTTTTATTTTTATCCCACCTTTATTATTTTTATAAATAACTCAAGGTGGTGAACATACCTAATACTCCTTCCTCCTCCTGTTTTCCCCACAACAACAACCCTGTGAGGTTAGTTGGGCTGAGAGAGGGGGACTGGCCCAAAGTCACCCAGCCAGCTTTCATGCCTAAAGTGGGACTAGAACTCACGGCCCCCTGGTTTCTAGCCCGTTGCCTCGACCACTAGACCAAACTGGCTCTATCTTGACTCTGAATAGGGTTGTACTTCCCTATTCAGAGGTTATCTGTAATTTGGGCATGTTCTTGTTCTCCCAGCACTTACTTGATCAGCAGGGAGCAGTAGGACCTTTGTATATTTATCTCTTAACTGCCAGTTATGGCCATTCCTAGATTGGGAGGAATCCTGCTCATAGTCATGTATTAGTCACTTTACTCTGGGATTCCTTTAATGCCCCCTATATGTGGGGCTGTTCTTAGAAAGCTACAGCTGGTAAAAAAAATTGGCAGCATGGGTAGTGATAGATATATCCTGATATACATGAGTAAATCCATTGCTTTGGGAGCTTTATTGGTTGCAATTTGGCTTCTGGGTATAATTCAAGATGTTGCTTGTCATCTTTAAGGCCCTATGTGGCTTTGAACTTTTATTTTATTTTTTTAGGAACTGTGTTCTTCCATTTTCATTTGCCCGCACTATCCTATCTACTAGGGTCAACTCTGTCCAGGTCTTGTCTATATGAGATTGTCATCTGATAGGACCTTGAGAGCAACAATTTTGATGACTGCTCCAATACTTTACAATTCCCTTTCCATGGAGATCTGGTCTGCTGCTTCTCTCCTGGGCTTCAGGAGAGCAGTTAAGACCTGGTTGTTCCATCGTGTACAGGAGGTGGGTTTATGTTCCATTTTAAGGGGGTTATTTTTATTTTATGCTGATCTTGATAGTTAGTTGCCAAGAACCTTTGGGAATAATCATTGGGGACTGTTAGCAGCCCAGAGCCTTTGGGTAGCTGTCAACTTAAAATTGAGAAATATCATTTCTGAAATGGCCATGAAGGCTTGATTCGTACATTGGAGCACTGACATAAAAAAGGGTTAATACTGTAAATGTAGAATGGGAAAAATTATGGTAGAAGGCTGAAAATGCAGTAGTTCAGACATGCTTGTGATTATTCTATTTCTGCTTTGTCCCCAGCAACAGTAAGCTTGAAGCAGGACCTTTCAAGTGTGAAGATACTTTCAGTGAATGCCTAGATTGGTCTAATGTATTATTTGTATTTTCTCTGACCTAATTACGGCAAACAGACTGACCTGTGGTTGAACATTTTTCAAATATGAGCTTCTGGTTGCTATGTATAGTGCCATGGTCAGTTTAATGAGAGCAAGAATTGAGCCTTACTAATAAGAATTCTTTCTTCTGCATCATGTAAGTTTTCCAACAACAGACAGGTTTTTTAATCACCATACCTGGAGTTTAGAGACTGTGACCATTTTTTTTTACTTTGTCGTTGTATCATCCAATCATTATCTGATCAAGCTGGACCAAGATAATACCTCTAATTCTGCAGACATGGAAAACCAACTGCAACAAACTAACCTAACCATATTCTGATAGCCACATTTGCCTACCTGTAAGGCTGGCAGGCACGAAAAATAGGATACCCCGTATAGTAATGTTTTGCTGATTATACATTGCTAAAGATAACTTTTGGGACAAATAGGTCTATGTGTAGGATATTTTAAATTATTAGTATGGATCATGCTTTTCTTTATTTTATCATATTCTGAGTCTTTAAATTTTTGCTCTGGCACTATCTGTCTTAACAATTGGGGTATCTTTCACATTTTATATAATTCAAGAATTCTGCAGATAATTTACACTTTCTTTTGATGGTTATGTTACAGACTTTTGATTCATGTGGTTGACTGATGGACTGGATAATAAATCCCTGAATGAATCAGATTAAAGAGAAGGTGCCAATCTGGAATCATTGAATGTTAAATGGGCAATATTCCTAAACATTGCTGTTTTCTTGTTTCTCATGCAGGGAAGTACCTCCTCAATTCAAACTTATTGTATCTTCATGAAACTAGCAAATTTTGATTTTTTAAAAAAAGGTTGCTCATCCAATTCACCTGTTTCTTTTATATCCTTCCTGTCATAATTAATGTCAGTACAGGTTGCCCTCGCTTAACAATCACTCATTCAGCGACCATTTGAAATTACAATGGCACTGAATGAGGACACTTACAACCGGTCCTCATAATTGTGTCCATAGCAGTGTCCCCATGGTCACGTGATTGCAATTTGGGTGCGTGGCAATTACGAAGGTAACAGCATTCCGTGGTCATGTGATCACCATCTGCGACCTTCACTGCCAGCTTCTAACAAGCAAAGTCAGTGGGGAAGCTAGCAGAGGTCACAAATGGTGATCACATGCTGTTGCACCTAATGACCTTGTGGGATTCGCTTAATGATGGCAACTTGAACTGCCACAACTGCCATTGTAAGTCGGTGCAGCCATGTGACATCACAGGTTATGACCTGCTGCTTAGCGACAGAGTTGCTGGTCCCAATTACTGTCGTTAAGCAAGGACTACCTGTATTTCTTGATTGTTCTGAAGTGTCTTCATTACATTAATTTAATATTGAGTTATTCTACCATTCAACAGTAAACTGGCTAGGGCCTGAACAGTAGTCACTAGGTGTCTTTATTATATAATATCACCAGCATATTAAATGCATGTCTTCTTTATAGAGTATATTCTCAATGCTGTATTTTTGAAATATATAAAATATTTGATGCATTTATCAAACAGTCTTTATTTTCTTAATATATGATTTTCTCTTTATTCTCTTAATATATGATTTTAAAATGGGTGCCTAAATAGTAAGAGTTAAATATAACTTCTATATTTTATTGCTGATATGACCACTTTAGCAGTGCTAATCAGTTGTACTGATTTTCTGTTTTGATTTTTCTCAATAATTAAGCAAAAGAACGAGGATGCAATCAAGCTTTACACTAGGGGGTTCATGCAAATAGGTCAAACTTTTTTACATTGATTTTTTTTGTTGTTAAATATATTCAGAAGGAAATCTATTGACATTTTAAAAAAGGAAATACAATTACCTTCTTAATAAGGGAAATCACTGCTTGTTGGAAATCAAAATGCATAGACTTTTTGACATAACTGACTCGCTATCACAAAATTATATACTTTTAATATTTTGATGCTGATCAGGGGAATCTACAAAATCTAGACATGCTTAAAGATAAAAGCATGCATGGCTGAGGAATATATCCCTTCCCTTGTTACCTTTGTTCTATACCATTAAGTTGTTGTTTTCATGAGATGGCTTTTAATACTGGAAGTGAGTATTTTTCTGCAGGCAAGAATAATTCCTTTTGCTCCCTTAAATTAAATCACCAAGGTTTGCATTCTGGTCATTAAAATAATTCTGCTATGAACACATACATGTACATATCATTATATTTAGATTGGTTTTCAGATACTGCCACATTCAGACATAATTTCAGACCATGGTTTGTTGTCATATGTGAATTTACACAGTGAATAAATAATGTTTTGTGAGAAACTGCAAAATCAGGCAGTCAATATCAAGGACAATTTATGTCTGAATTCACAAATTACAGTTATGATATTTACTTTAAATTTCTGCACATCTGGATGGGAATAAATTCATGAAATTTAAGTACTAAGAAATTGAAAACAATTTTTCGGAAGTGGTTTGCCATTGCCTCCTTCCTAGGGCTGACAGAAAGTGACTGGGCCAAGGTCACCCATCTGGCTTTGTGCCTAAGGCAGGACTGGAACTCATGGTCTCTGGCCTGATGCCTTAACTGATGGAGTTTTTAAAGGTTAATAAAAGAACTCCAAGCAGCAAACAGCCATCTTGCAGAGTAGAATTGTGAACCAAAAAAGGAACTTGCACATTAAGCTTAATTACATTCAGAAATAAATTCAGTCTTTACACTGTAGTTAGATGAAGAAAAAATAGAGATAGCTTACTTTTATTCAGTAGATCTGGATACAAGTAGATTCATAGTAGAAATACTTAATCATCACTGGTTCTTTGTAGACACTTTCTATGTGGAATTGAAAAGGTGAGGAGCTGCATTCTGCAGCCCCCCTGCTTGCATGTCTGCCTATGAGGTAATGGAGATTGTTAATCCCCAAGCCCAAGAAGAAGGAGGAAGTGGAAATCAGGTGACCCACGTGACATCCCACAAGCACAATAGAGATGTGATTTGCTAGAGCAACCCCCTTATGCTTATATGATGATGCTGAGTTGATCCCTGATAATTCCAACATTAACCACTACACCAAACGGGTTCTCTATCTGACCTTAGCACTAGGCTGTTTAACTATATTATATTTAACTATAACTCTGAAGCCAGCAGATCTGGGATGAGCTGACTATCACTTCCCAAAATTTCTGGAATTTAGCTAAAGGGTGAAATTTTGATTAGGAAAAGCAGATTAAGGACTATGCAGTTGATATAGTTTGTTCCTGTAAATAAAAAATGTTATATGTAATCTCAGTAAAAGTAGTTTTAGCTTTTCTGTGGAGTTGATTTCTGGTCTGGTCTGACCTATTGGGGTTGACAATATGTCACATTGAAATTGCTAGGTCATTTCATAAAGTGCAGACAGGCAGTAAAAGATATAATGTTAAGTTTTGAACTCTTACATGTCACTAAAACAGGTGTCCTTGCCAAACCAACATACACTTTAGGTAGAAGATGGGGCTAAAATTTAATGCATCTGTTTGATACCTGAGCATGGGAGGTTGTGCTACACCATTCACAATCACTTTTTGCTTTCTATTCTTTCTATTCTTTCCTTAAGATGCTGTGTGAGGGCTGGCGTTAGTTGTTTACCCCAACGTTTATGCCTTTATAATAGCTTGTATAGTACATGGCCATAATATTAACAATCCTTTTTTCTCTGTTTCTCTTTACAGGCATTTGCGTTGAAAAGATGGTTCTTTATTTGGACACCTTTGTTCATTTCACACTCATGCTTTTGAACCATTGGATAGTTTCAAGTATCTCTCTAAATCTTGAGGATCCAAATGTGTGTAGCCACTGGGAAAGGTAATATTACTATTAATAAATAGTCATGACATTCTGTTAGTATGGTTATTTTAATTATTTTTATAGAAAATGTGTGATACATGCATAATAGCAAGCCATGGGTCATATTATGAAATGACTTTATTGAAAAAAATATAAAACCAAGCCACGTGTGAGTATATATGTGTATGTATTTATATGAATGACATATAATGAAACTACTAAAACAAGATATAAATGTATAAAGTATGCAAACACTTATATAGTAAAAATTATAAATAACATAAAGCATAATCTATTTTAATCTATTTAAATTGCTGGGGGATGTATATTCAGTATATAAGCCTTATTAGAAGCCCCTGAGTCGCTATTGTGAAGCTTTTAAAATCTACTGAAACTTTGCTTAAATACCAGAAATCATCTCCCTAATTCACTGAAGTATAAGAAGGAGAAAAAAAAGATTCTGCTTTTATAACCAATCTCAATAAAAGTAGTTTTAGCTTTCCTGTGGAGTTGATTTCTGGTCTGGTCTGACCTATTGGGGCTGACAATATGTCACATGGACAACGTTTTCTTGTTCCATATTTATTTTTTAAGCATATTTGCTTTTTAGAGCAGTAACTAGTACATTTTGATTTTGCAATTGGCTTGTCCTGGGAGACTTGGAGTGAGTTCTGACAGTGATCCAGCTTTGAATATGCAAACCATAAAATGTGCCCCACAAGCAGGAGCTGTCGGGACTCACTCAAAACTTTGCTTGATCAAGCCAGGAAGTTATGACCCAATAGTTTAAGTACCTAACATAAGTACTTTACCTCACATGCCTTAGTGATTATTTAGAAGAATACCAGCCTTGCAAAATAACAACAACAGTAACAAAGATCAATGGCACAATGGAAGATACAGTTGTTGGTCAATGTTGATAGACTGGGAGAGGCTAACATCAAGAGAGGAATCTTTCAAGGAGACTCACTGTCATCATTACTGTTTGTCATTGCATTGATTCCTCTGTCAACAATACTGAACAAGTCAGGCCATAGCTATCAAACATCAAAAACATCTGCCAGGTTATCCCACCTGCTTTACATGGACTATCTGAAGCTGTATGAAAAAACACCATCTGAATTGAAATTGCTGCTCAATACTGTCCCAATACAGCCAAGATATAGCATTGGAGCTTGGACTGGACAAATGTGCCACCCTTACCATGAACAGGGGAAAAATAGTGAAAACTCAAGATGCCCTATGGAAATAACATCAAGAGTCTGGATGAAGAAGATCACTACAAATACCTGGGGATCCTTCAGGCTGACAACATCAAGCACACTGAAATCAAGAGGAAGGTTAGTAGTGAATACATCAGAAGAGTGAAGAAGATCTTAAAGTCCAAACTCAGTCGTGGAAATACCATCAAGGCAATTAACACCTGGACAATTCCAGTCATTAGGTATAGAGCTGGAATAGTGGACTAGACTCAAGCTGAACTAGAAGCCCTGGATAGGAAGACCAGAAAAACAATTACAGTGAATCATGCCCTTCATCCATGCAGCGACATTGACAGACTCTACTTACCAAGGTGCATACGTGGGCTTGGAATGTTGCAAGTACAGCAGACAGTTGAAGAAGAAAAAAGGGCATTGGAAGAATATCTGAAGGACAGTGAAGAAAATGCACTGAAGCTAGTACGCCATGAAGGCTTACTGAATACCAAAGAGACCAAACTGGCTATAAGAAAGACCAAATGACAAATAGAAAAGAGACATGGCAAGGCAAAGTATTTGTCAGGGTATACTCCATATAGTATATTTCTGTCTGTGTGCATGGAGCACAGCTAGGCTGCTTGTCATATCAGCTCAGCGCCTACACCTGTAGGGTGTGGCATGACACAGCACAATGCATGTATAAAGAACAGCGCACCATGGATGTTGGTTGCTGGGGTGTTGGAGTGCTGGGGTGTTGGAGTAGTGGTTGTAAGGTCTGTAGATTGATTGTAATATATCGCACAGTAAAGTCTGTATAGTGTTTTTTCTACGACAGACTGTGGACTGTTTATTTGTTTGTGCATCGCTCACGGAATGCCACGACGCGTTGTATGCGCAAACCCCTACAGTATTACATGGCCATTACATAAAAAAAAATAGCAGGCAAAGCAGATAAGAACAAGACCTGGCTAAAAGCAGGAAAGTTGAAGAAAGAGGCAGAGGGCCTAATTCTGGCTGCACAAGACCAAGCCTTAAGAACAAATGCATATAAAGCCAGAATTGAGAAGACAGCAACAGAGAGCAAATGCCATCTCTGCAGAGAAGCTGAAAAAACTGTGGACCACCTAGTTAGCTGCTGCAAGAAGATCACACAGACTGATTACAAACAACGGCATGACAAAGTATCAACAAAGGTACACTGGAATATCTGCAAGAGGTACCACTTGCCTACAAACAAAAACTGGTGGAACCACAAAATAGACAAAATAATAGAAAATGAAGAAGCTAAAGTGCTCTGGGACTTTAGAATTCAAACAGACAAGCACCTGCCATACAACACCCCAGAGTTAACAATTGTTGATAAGAAAGACAGAAAAGTCTGGATAGTGGACATTGCAATACCTGGAGACAGCAAAAGAGAAGAGAAAGAACTGGAGAAAATCACAAAATACAAAGACCTACAAATAGAAGTAGAACGACTGTGGCAAAAGAAAGCAAAGACAGTACCAACAGTAATAGGTGCCTTGGGTGCAATTCCAAAACATCTGGAGCAACACTTGAACACCATCAGCATTGACAAAATCACCATCAGTCAATTGCAAAAGGCAATTGGAACAGCTTAACATTCCGTGACGATATCTTTAATATTATTAAACAACATCTGACTATCCCAAGTCCTAGGGAAGGAATGATAGGTGGACAAAAATGTCAAATCCAGTCTAAACATCTGGCTGACTGTGTGACCAACCATAATAATAATAGCCACCATTTCACTCTATGTCTATAAAGTAATAAATAATATTATTTAATAGTATTCAATAATGTAAAATTAAACCAAACATTCCCTATAATAATGAATAATATTTGTTGTTTGTACTTTTGATCTGATCTATAACTTTTAAATTCTCTGAGGATGTCCTTGAGCTCATAAATGGGAGAAGCAGAATCAGCAGAATGTGTCATCTTCTTTTTCTTTTATAAACCATTCTAACACAATCTGCTTGAAAGAAAAGAAATAAAAAACTGAAACTGCCTAGTGGTTATTTCTAAATATAGTAACCTTACATCTGACTTCCCATATTCAAGGGTGGAATAATGTAAAAAACCACAGTGGAATTGGAATACATAGTTGGCAACACAAGTAAATTATTTTATATGAACTTCATTGCTGCTTGTATCTTCAGCAGTCTCATTAAATACTTATCATTATATTATGTGTATAGAAATAATTTTGTATCTGAATAAAACAAGCAGAATTCCAAGCTAAAAGCTGCAATCTGAATCCTATTCAAGTGTCTGAGACCTTCATTTGTCTCTTTGACATGGAATGGGCTGCACTTTCTTGGATTGTCTTTATACTGTTGCGATATATAGTGAGTAGGCTCTTGTTAGATTTGTAAGAAATCCTATTGTGTATTTTAAAAAAATCTTTTAAAGACTAAATTGTTTAGATAAGCTTGAAAAGATAAAGACGCACTTGCATTAAGCTTGCCTCATGTTGACAATATGCAGTTTCTTGGCAGCAACATGGAAGCGGTTTGCCAGTGCCTTCTTCTGGGCTGGGTTTTCAATTTTCCAGTCTAATATATAGCACTGGAATTTCCTGGCAGTCTTTCATCCAAGTACTAACAGGGTATGACACTGCTCCAATTTGCAGGAATCAGCAAGGTTGGCAACTTTGGCATAAAATGCCAAAGTTTTGGAAAGTAGAAGTATAAGTTTATTTCTTAAATTTTACACTCTACATATCGAACTTACCCTTTAGTTACATGAATTTTTTGTTTTCATAATAACTGTATAGGTACCTGTCATCCAACTACAGCTTTACATATTCCATATTCATACATTTTAAGTCACATTGTTAGTTGTACAAAGTGACCTAATGATTGATCACATTTCTAAGGTATGCGGAAGATGCCAGCCACTGGGTGAAGCTATTAGGAAAATTCTGGATGCAAATGACAGGTAGGATAGGAAACCTTACCTAACAGTAATGTTTTTGTGACTAAAATTAGATGCTTTGTTTCTACCAGGGCCTTCTGACATACCAAAATACTTTTTATAGAAAAACTCAGATCAGAAAGAACAACAAAAAAGTGTACCATTCATTCATAGCTTATGGAACCTACACTGTAATTATGAAAAAAAGAGGAACTGATTAAAAATACCCTTGGATTAAGAATATGAAAAGACCTCTGCTGAATTAGATAAAAAGCCTACATGGCCCAACTTTCTGTTCCCAAATGGCTAAACAGTTGACACTTGGAAGCCCAGAAGTAATACACATTCACAAAAGATACTCATGTTACTGAGCATCTAGTGTCCATTTGTATTTTTAAAAAGTGTAATTATTTTGCTTTTCAGCACTAATGTCTCGAAACCTTTATTTCCGTCCTATTGAACTTTCTTCAGTTAGTCACTCTAACAAAGTGCATGTTTAATAATGTTATTATTTTTTCTATGCAGTTATTCTGTTACAGTGCAAGAATCCTATCCCCATCCTTTTGATCAGATTTACTACACCAGCTGTACAGACATACTGAACTGGTTTAAGTGTACACGACACAGGTGATTTTTTAGTAACTCTGTTTTGATTACCCTTTTAATGTGATGTTTTGTAAGTACTTGATAGTTGCTACATATTAACAACAGTAACACCTTACTAGAATTTGCAAAATCAGATGATATGGATGCCACTGATATTTACATATAGGTATATTCTCTTGAATTTTAAAATGTATTACTAGATTAAAGAAGACTGTATTATTTGTGAAGGTCTTCTTTTCCTATAAAAAGATAATTACAGTAGAATGGATATAATATTACTATTTGAGAATAGAAATTATCAAGTCGTTCTGTAGTATAACTACCCTGTATTTAATGGCCCTCCTTGTATGGGGCAGAACTGAAAATATGGCTTCAGCTATGCATGCATTTATTTATCAATCCTTTTTGAACAAGACAGAATTTGTTTTTATTGTTGAATCATTTTGAGTTTTAAAAAGTTTGGAGTCCGTAAATTTTGTGACACATTGGAGAGGTGTACTTTGTTTCTGCTATCCTTTCCTTGTCTGACAATGGTTTTCCGCACCTAAAAATTAAGCATTGGTTTGAATGTGTACCAATTCATTAGTTAAAGTATTTAGTAACAGATGCAGATCATAAATCCATATAGAGTAAGATGCAGTTCTTCAGTATTTGTGACGGATCTTGACAAAGTATCTCCATTTGCAGGTAATGGAGTTTGCAGGTAATGTTTATCTTTGTAAGGGATGTGCCTGATTTATAGAACAATCCACATTATCCTTAAATAACTATAGCTGGGTCTTTTGAAACAGTCGTTCACAAATTTTATATATCCATGTTTTGACAGAATCAGCTACCGAACTGCCTATAGGCATGGAGAAAAGACTATGTACAGACGGAAATCTCAGTGCTGCCCCGGGTTTTATGAAAGCAGGGAAATGTGCATTCGTAAGTAAAGTTATTTGCACAAGAATATGCAGCTCTTGATAGTATCTTAATGAGAATGCTAATGAGCATTCTCTGAGAAACGAAGTGTCCCTTAGAAAAGCAGTGGAACTAGCATGGTGGTTACAGGTATGGGATGTTTCTGTGCCACGAACTGATGTGGGGTCTTAGTGAACACGGTAGTTACCAGTCTGCTCTGTACTTTCTCACTGTTTCACAGCCTGCATTAAAACAACCCTGCTGGTCAATCAGCAACATACATTTGCATGATGCTAAAATGTCCTTTGTCTCTGCCATTGCTTCCCTTTTTAAAAGAATGGCTTTTCCTGTTTTATCGTCCCATAGTTGCAGCTGGCAACTCCAGTTGGAAAACTATCCAAACAGCTCTTGTTAAAAAGAGTTTAAAAAAGAAGGTTCAAACTGAGGTTAGAATTATTTACATTAACATACAGCCTAGACATTGAGAAATGGCTTGTTAGCAATTGTAGATTAACATATAATTAATTAAAAGGATATTGATATATACAGAAACACCCCAGCAGCTCTTTCACATGCCTTCGAGTTTTGGTGCACACAGTTAAATTGTGCCTCTATAGAACTTGGTTATTTGTTGCATGTACAGATTTGTCTCTAACCTGGAAGAGAAAATTAATGTGTAAATTTTCAGAGACCTTTGAAATGGGCAAGTCATACTTTTTAAAAAAGAGATAAATTCTTTGCTGTCAAAAATACTTATATTTCCTATCCCATGTATCTGGCCTGGGATAAAGTATGGAATTGCAGTGATACCCTTCTACAGTTCAAAATATATATTATACATGTATTCAGTTACCTCTGTTATTTTTACTTGTCTGCAACATTTTAAAGCACCCATGAAATTTGGTTGCTTTAAGGTGTTGCACACAGCTGTCACATTCGTGGTCCTGCACACACTGAATCACTTTCTGAGATCAAATCCAAAACACTGCATTGCCCTATATTTTTCACATTATTCTGGAAAATTATAGCTATTAATTCTTTTCACTTCCCCCAAGTAGGTAGTTAAAACTTTCAACATTCTTGTTTTTCATTGTCACCACAGAAGGGGGCTCTGCAGTTGCTCGAAGAGCAGGTGGCAGTTGTGGCCAGAAGGGCCTTTGCACAACTTCGTGTTGTGTGCCAGTTGCGCCCTTTCCTGGATCAAGATGCCCTCCGAACAGTCACTCATGCCCTGGTCATCTCCCATATAGACTACTGCAATGCACTCTACATGGGGCTACCCTTGAAGAGTATCCAGAAGCTTCAGCTGGTCCAGAATGTGGCCATGCGGGCAGTTATGGGTGCCCCAAGATGGGCACACGTGACACCACTGCTGTGCGAGCTGCACTGGATGCCAGTTTGCTTCTGGGTCCAATTCAAGCTGTTGGTTATGACCTTTAAAACCCTACATGGCATGGGGCCAGGCTACCTGAGGGACCATCTCATCCCCATAGCATCAACCCGTCCCACTCGGTCATGCAGAGAGGGCATGCTACGGACCTCATTGGTAAGGGAATTCCACTTGGCGGGGTCCAGAAGGCCTTCTCTGCAGTGGTGCCCACCCTTTGGAACATTCTGCCCCCCGAGGTGAGGCAGGCCCCTTCGCTCCCGGCATTCTGGAAGGATTTGAAGACCTGGTTCTGCAGCTTCGCCTGGGATGGGAAGGGCAATAGCTCTTCCTGGGGGTGGCTGGTGTCGTAGAGTCCTCCTTACTGAATGAAATCTGTGCCACTTGGATTTTATATTTATTTTATTTTTATTATGTTGGTTGTTTGCACTGTAATTTATGTGTTTGATGGTTTTAAATTGTCAATTTTCTTGTAAACCACCCAGAGTCCCCCTTTTGGGGGAGATGGGCAGTGATGGAAATTTGAACAATAAATGAATGAATGAATGAATGAATGTAGGCCAGAGGCTGTTTTACCATATCACACTATTACCTGGTTTACACTGGACATTGCTTCCTTCCAAATTATTCAAACGTCTTCCACTATTAATGTTTGTGTCAAGGACAGAGTATGTTTCATTTTGATTTTTCCAGCTATGGATTGGACCAAGATACTCATTTTCCCTTTCAGAAAGGAAGGAAAGGTGATTTTCAGTTGTTTTCCTCTCTTCTGCAGCCCCCAGGGCTAATTCTCCCATTGTTCTATTCTTGTTCTACTGAATTGCTCAATTCGTGCAGATTTTGGGATTTGAAACAGATTTCAGAAGAGAGAATTGGCAAGAATGACTGTTCATGTAGTAGAAAAAAATGCATTGCCTTAGAAAATTCCTGAGGTAAGCAGGCAGATTCTGGCACAAACCCAACATAATGTATATTTCTTTTGATGTTGATGTTTTACTGTAAAAATGTTTTGATTTGTTTTTAACATGAACAGGAGTGCATTGTTTTCATCTTGCTCCACAGCATTACTTTAAGTGTACTTATATGGAAAAGCTAAATAAATAAATTAAAAAAAAAGACTATGACTGCTACTCCTGTTAGAGTTTGGAAGTAGCCAATGTGGAAGTACAGAATTTGATTTATGTTTAATTTGGAACACTTCTAAAAGAACAGACAGTTTCCTAAGACTTGTACCTAAAATTACACATATATTGATATTTTTAAATGGAGACAGAAAATGAACTAAGGTTTAAGCCTTTTCTTCAATATTACAATTCCAGCAAATATTCATTCACTTTTAGGATCCTTATTTTTACCTTATACTAGAGAACACTGTACTGTATCTTGAAGAAATAGACCTGGATTGCTTTTGCCCAACTAGACCTTCTTATGAGGTGTTTTGACAACTTGCACTCCATTTGTCCTGACTTCAGCATTTCAGAAGTTTATTTCACCTTTTGTGGCTTAAATCGCTTCTCTGCATTTTTTCCCCTTCAAAGCAAAGTACCAATGCTAATGTGTGCATAATTCTGACTGACAGCTCCAGTTGGCAGTTTTGACTTCTTGTCTAGCATCTCTGGTGCCAGAATTAGAAGAGCCACTGATTATTTCTTCAGCTGTCAGTCAGTCAAGGGGATACTACTATAAGATTAAAAATGGACAGTGTCTTTCTTAAGCAACTGAGAACAAAATGAATGAATGAATGAATAAATGTTCTTTATTTTAGTCATAGATCAGCATAGCAACTGAGGACAAAACTGTGCTCTCTTCTTATACAGGAAAAATTACTTAGATTCCACAAACATTAGCTGTGAAAAGGGTATGATAGAAAATTATTATTCTCAGAGACCAATTTCTATAACGGTCCCATCTGCTTGTATTTTTGAAATAATAATTAAAAAATCACTTTATTTCCTGGGTACACATGGGATTTTTATTGCTGGCCTCTTGCTTTTCCACTGTTTCACATGGCCTGAAGTGACTCCACAGTTCAACCTTTTTTAACCTACTATCCTTCAGATATGTTGGGATTTTGTAGGATCACAGCTTTTGAGGAATTCTGGAGTCTAATACATTGGGAGAACACCATAGTTTGTTACTCGACATTTGATATTATAGGGAAGGAGTTATGAATAATGAATGTATGAATAATACATTTTCCAAGGAAATTAAAATTCTTTTCCTGTTCCTATCCTTCTTCATGGACACATATTATTGAGGGTAAGGGAGATGCACAGGCAGTACCGAAGTATCTGAAAATTCCTAGAGTGAAAATGGAGATGATTATAATGATTCTATCCTTTTCCTTCCAATGCATGTCTCCTTTGATTCACATAAATTTTGAACTCAAATAGGAATGAGGAACTTCTGCATTGTGGGCCTCATTCCCTCCCCCACTCCTAAAACACCCCTACCCCTTTTTCTTAGTTTCCTTCCTGTTCCCTGCAACATTTCTAATGCTTCCCAGGCTCCATACTTCATCCAATTTTATATTTGCACATTGTTTTATTTATTTATTTTAAAATGAGAATCTAGTATGAGAAAAAAAATTAGCTTCAAGCAAAATCTTTCTTTTTTATATATAATTTTTATTAAGAATTGTGATTATAATAGTAAAATCTAATAGAAACTAAAAGAAAGAAAAAGAATAGAAAGGAGTAAAAAGTGCAAGAAAAGGAAAAGAAAAAGACAAGACAAAGAAAAATAAGGATATAATAAAGAAAAAAGAAATATATAAAGAAGTGACTTCCAACCTTCATCACAAGTATAAACAAATTTAGTGACTCTTCACCCCCTGTAAGGTTACAAACATTTATCTCTTCATCCCATATCCCATCTCTTATCTATAAACAACTTGGTAAAACATCTTCTTTTCAGTCCTGGTGTCAGCAGAAAGTCCATAAAGGGATTTCAGAAGTAACAACATATCTTGCTTTAATATTGATCAAATAAGCCAATTTTATATTCCTTCCTTTTACTTCTAACAGTCTTAATCTTTAGTTCATTCAAATATTGGCATAGGATTTGATTTCTCTTCATTTCTTCTTTGTCCCATCACACAGAGTTCTTCAAGGCTTTAACATGTGTCTTTTGTAAATTCAGTAGGAAAAACATTATTCAGGTCACTCTCTTGGTTTGTCATTTGTATTTCCCTTTTAAATTTTAAAACCTCAGCTAGTTTCTTTTGTAGATCAAGTGAAACATCTTTTTCTAAATCATTTTCTTGGCCTGCCAGTTGTAAATCCACTTTTGATACCATCTCTATCTTGTCAGATAAAATTTGTTCTACATCTGTCATTTCTTCAATAACATCTTTTGGACATAGTCTATCCATAGAAGCAGACACCGTTACTGACATAGTTGATATTGTAGCTATTACTTTCTGATTCCATTTTTCAAAAGTCTCCTTCAGTATTTTTAATATTATAACATTTTGCATCATTTTATTGGCTTGCATATCTTTCCTCTACCTAAAATCTTTAGTCCCCTCTAGTATCCAGTTTTTGAAATCATGAAATTGCTTATCTGTGTTGTGTCTTGTAAAAACCAAAACAGAATCTATTTCCCACAAGAAGCTGTTTGTTCTTTATAATTAAGTCCAAAATCATATTGTAAAAGTTTCAATATTCCAGTTTTATCTGGACCCTTAGTCCATTTTATAACTTTCTAAAATCAAAATCTTTTTTAGCTTTTTGCTGTTTATTTCAAATTCTTTAAATTCTTAAGCTTATGATTAAAATTTTCTTTCATTCAGGATTGAAGGCAGACACCTGGCATTTTCAAACTTGTCATTCTGAAGATCTCTAACAGCTTAGAAGTAGTCAACAAGCAATTTCCAAAAGTGAGGTTGGCCAACTTAGTGTCCTTTAAAAGTCTCTGCTGCAGTTGCGAGCAAGATGCTGATCCTGTTGTCTCCTGGTGCTCAAACACACAGAAAACCACTATCCTGTGGCCTCCTTGCGAGAAGTAGCCATCTGGAGTACATGTGGGCGATCTCCCATCCTCTCCTATCTGGAGAGATTCCAAGGAGCCAATCTACTCACTGGTTCCTTGGTCTTTGCCACAGTCATTGGCTCTGCCCCCCCCCCCCCCCCAGAAGCCAAGCAAAATCTTTATTTCCAAAAAATGCTTTTGGGTCCTGCATATATTCTATCCTGTTCTTAGAAAGTAAATATGGCAATGTGTTGCAGTGCAGTCCTATTTTGAAAGCACAGAAAACTGTAATAATGGAAAGAATCTTGGGACGTTAGACAGTAAATCAGTGAGCAATCTTATGGATATTTTCATTTAGCCGTGTCTTACATGGCAGCCATTTTATGCGTGTCCTTGCTTCCAAAATACCACTGTACCACTGATCCCCCTCAAATTATGGAACTTGTTCTAGAATAGTTTATCTTATAATAGGAAAGAACCACAAATGCTGATTTTTTTTACTCTGCACATTGTCAGATATTATTAACCTATGGAGATTAGGCATCTGTCTGAAACAAGAGAGACAAATATGTATTATTGAACAATACCGGCTAGTTAGAAGTTGTTGTTTTTTTTTACTATAATTTCAAATTTAGCAAATAGGTTAGTGGCCTCATGCTATATTTTCTTAAGACTCTAGACATGACTCTTTAAAGAAGACTAGCATCTTCCTAACATATTTTACATTTAGTCTCAAAATGTGTTGGCAGCTTATGATAAAAACACATCCTTTTATCTTCATAAAATTTTCTTTGCAATCCAACCTCAACATAAATATCCTTAGGGTTGCTTCTGATCTGTGACTTATCCCTTAGCAGCTGTGCTGTTTTTAAATGCTTCCTAGGGCATGCAGACCTAAATTTAACTTAATTTACTTAAGTTATTACAACTACAATCTCAGACTCCCATGGTGTTAGAAACATTATTAATTTATATGTGCATTATTTCACAAAAATGATCAAATGAAAGAGGTGATAATAAAAATAGAAAAGAGGAGGCAAGAAGCTGTTTGCATTGGCTCTTTGCAGACATTGACCTAACATTATCTGAAACACAACCATTTTCGTAAGTTCCTATTCAAGACTATTTACCAGGGAATTGTCTTTTGTATACAGTATATATTTTACATGAATTTAGCAGGACATAAAATATGGAAAAGATGGAAGGAGACGTTTCTAACCTTTGGATGCGTTTTTATCTTAGGAATGGTAATCTTTAAAGTAATGATTATGAATTCAGTACTAGGCAATGGTTAAAAAGATCTGTACTAATGATGTTTAGTAAATATGAATTTTAGATTTTAAAGAAATCTTCCCATAGGAAATGGTAATATTAGTTAATACCACTGTTCCTTATTTATTCATCACTGGAATCATTACTGGGTTAAAATATTTCGTTCCTTGTCTGTTTTTGTTTTGTTACCTCAAAATCCAACATAGAATTGGTTATCATGTTTGTCTTCCTGACAGCTGAATTTGAAGGAAAAAAAAGCAAACTGATAAAGACTAGAACAATTAGTAAATAAATGTGTACAGATGGGTGATAGAATAATGAATTTTTTTTCTCATATAATTTTTATTAAGAATTTTTAAAAGAAGATTTAAAAACTAGCAAGAACTAATATAAAAGAAAGGAAAGAAAGAAAGAAAGATAGATAGATAGAAAGGAAATAAGAAAACAGAAAAAGTCAAAAGTGCAAAAAGAAAGAATGAAAAGAAATAGGAAGAAGTAGCTTTCAATTTTGTTTACAGCAATTATAAGTACAAAATATAATGAAATATAGAAGACAATTCCCCCAAAATGAATAAGCTAGTCTCTTATTTTTAAGAGGAAACTGGAAATGGCTAGGTTGCTACTTGTCCCTGCACCTTCAATGTTTTTATTATTTCTGATTTTATATTATCTGTTTCACTCACCCTGTTTCTTTGACAGCTCACTGTGCTGATAAATGCATTCATGGCCGTTGCATTGCTCCAAACACCTGTCAGTGTGAGCCTGGTTGGGGTGGGCCCAACTGTTCAAGTGGTAAGTCTGCATCTGCTACTGTCAGTCTTCTACTCCGTCTGTTCTGTTGCTCTTCTTTGCAAGGAGATTGAAACCCTGCCGGGCTACAATTCTTCAGTATTTGAGATATCACTCCAAAGGTATAGAACTCTTCATATGTGATTCAGTCTTTCTTGTTTTCAATTTATTAAATACCAAAATTGCTTTTTTATATAGTATATTTTTTAGCAAATTAAATGGAGAGAGTATCTGAATCACAGAAAAAAAAAGTTTGAAAAAATAAATTCTTAAATAATTTGAAGTCTTCCATTTTGGAAATATCTCCTATCAAAAATCTAACAGAATATCAGCAAGCAATGAACGTAAATCTAATTTCCTGGCTTTTGAGAAACACGCCCAGGTTTCAGACTTTTTGCTAGAAGCTATTTTTGTATAGCTAGACCCCAATGTAAAGGTTGTCAGATTAATATGGCAATAAATTGTCCAGTTGTTTTATTTTACTTTGTAAGTTTTAAGGAATCAGCAGGTTTGAAGAGAAGGGGGCTACTGGTTATTAATTCAGGCCTTATCAAGGTGTACCAGTTGTTAACACAGTCCTTACTAAGGTGGAATTTGCCACATGACTAATATTTTCTTATCCTTAAAGGAAGACCAGCCTGGTGAGGTGTAAAAGGTGTTGTTTGGTGTAGTGGTTAAAGGCACCAGGTTAGAAACCAGGAGACTGTGAGTTCAAGTCTCACCTTAGGCACAAAGCCAGCTGGGTGACCTATGGCCAGTCACTCTCAGCCCTAGGAAGAAGGCAATGGCAAGCTACTTCCAAAATCTTGCCAAGAAAACTGCAGGGACTTATCAAGGCAATTGCCAAGAGTCAACACTGTCTTGAAGGCACATACATAAAAGGTGCTGAAACTAGGAGCAGGGAGTTCAAGTTTTCTCTTAGGCATGAAAACCAGCTGGGTGACTTTGGGCCAGCCATTCTCTCTCAGCCCTAGGAAGAAGGCAATGGCAAGCTACTTCCAAAATCTTGCCAAGAAAACTGCAGGGACTTATCAAGGCAATCGCCAAGAGTCAACACTGTCTTGAAGGCACATACACAAAAGGTGCTGGAACTAGGAGCAGGGAGTTCAAGTTTTCTCTTAGGCATGAAAACCAGCTGGGTGACTTTGGGCCAGCCATTCTTTCTCAGCCCTAGCAAGAAAGTACTGGCAAACTTCCAAAATGTTGCCAATGTGGTCAAGAAATCTTCATGGACCTGTCCATATAGTCATCAGGAGTCAAGATTGTCTCAAAGGATAGTAACAATAACAACATCCTTAAAGGAAGTAACCCTAAGACACCAGAAAACATTACCTCAATTAAACAATGTGCTAGATTGTCCTGTTCAGACTATGAGGCGACCAGACAGGATTAATGTCAAAACAATTCTTTATTGAGACAACTATTTACAAATATAAGTCCTTGTGATTAATGTGGTAGGCTGCTTCTGATCAAGACCATCCAGGTAACAATGGAAGACTAGGCAAGGTTGCAGGATCACAGTGTGGCAGAACCGCAGGGCAGGATTCGCTGACTGGAACTGTAGAACTAGATGAATCTAGGGCATGTGGTAAAACTGGAACTGCAGAAGAGTGTCCATGATCTGAAACACCACCTGAACTGGAACAACATGTGGAGGCTAGGCGAGACTGAACTGGAGCCACTGGGCAAGGCTTGGCTCTGGAGGCAAGGCTGGATGGAACTGAATATTCCCAGATAGACTGGGTACTGGGAGCAAGACCACACTGGGCTGGAGACTTGAAACAAGGCTGAGAACTAAAAACAGGACTGGACTGAAGATCCTGGGCTAGGTTGGAAGCTTGGTGCATGACTGGGCTGGACTGGAGACTCTGGACTAGATTGAGAGCTTGAAACACAACTGGACTGGGGTGGAGACTCTTGACTAGGCTGGGAGCTTGAAAAATGCCTAGGTTTCAGACTTAGACTGGACTGCAGATCCTGAACAAGGTTGAGAACCCAGAGCACAACAAGATATGTCTGAAGTTCCTGAACAATGCTGATCAATCGAAGCACGACTAGACTGGCTGGAAGCATGATGCATGACTGGGCTGGACTGGAGACTCTGGACTAGACTGAGAGCTTGGAACACAACTAGTCTGGACTGGAGGCTTTTGACTAGGCTGGGAGCTTGAAACATGACTGGACTGGACTGGAGACTCTTGACTAGGCTGGGAGCTTGAAACACAACTAGACTGGACTGCAGATCCTGAACAAGGTTGAGAACCCAGAGCACAACAAGATATGTCTGAACTTCCTGAACAATCAAAGCACGACTAGACTGGACTGGAGATTCTGGACAAGGTGGGAAGCTGGAAGCATGATAAAACTGGACTGGAGATCTTGGGCAAGGCTGGGAGCTTGGAGCATGATGAAACTGGGCTGGAGATCCTGGGCAAGGCTGGAAGCTGGGAGTGCGCCTGGAACATGCAGAATGGCAGTGACGAGGTCCAAAACTGGACTTGAGGCCGAGGTTGCTGGATTCGTCAGGGAGAAGATCCTCTGTGGTAGTGTGTGCAGGATACAGGTCCTCTACGATAGGAAACGCAGGTGCTGATTCCCCTTCCGCTACAGACGAGGTTTTCAACGCAGGTAAGGACTCTTCTGCTGGGGCTGTGAGCATGAAGGATTGGTTGTCTCCAGCAGCTTGCTCTTCGCGTGTCTGCCTTTTATGCTGATCTCTTGCGTGCCTATTCCCTTCTGCAGCCAATCGGGCTGCCTTCTCCTTCACACGCTTTTCTGCATGCCTTTCGTGCGCACTGATGGGAGGATTCAAATCCTCCGAAGACTGGCCAATCAGCGTCTGCAACTTCTCCCGCGCTGCTGAGTCACTTCTGGGTTTTGCTTTCCCAGTTTCTGCCTGGTAAATTTCTGTTTCCCCTTCCGACTCAGAAAGAGTTTTGTTTTCTGAGTCAGAAGCTGGCTGAAACCTCATATAGATAAAGTAGAACAAATTGAGATTAAACCCAGATAAGTCAGTGATATTATTGGTCAGTTGAAAGAGACTCTGTGATTAAAATAGTTCTGAAAGTAATTGTACTCCTCTTGGAAAATCAGGTTTGAAACTTGAAAGTATGCTTGATTGTCCATGAATTTGCATATATCAAAATATATTAAAGAGTGTTTAGTATGTTGATTGCAACTATTCCTCAGCCAATCTCACCTGCTAACAGTTACCCATGCTTTGGTTCATCAAGACCAGACTACTTCAAAATGTTCTGTATGGGGCAATTTTTCGAAGATAATCCTGAAAAGTTTATTTGATGCAGCTTGTGGTGTAATGAGCTGCTAACTGATAGATAGTGATAGAACAATATAATTTTTACACTAAAAGATCTGCCTAATTGTCTTCTCTGCTCAATTTTCTTTATGTTTAAAGCTGTAAATGTCTTAGGACAGCCTTTCCTAATATGTATGCCCTTCAGCTATGTGGATTTCCAGTCCCAGAATAACCATGCTGGCTGGGGATTCTGGGAGTGGAAGTCCTTTCATCAGAAGCACACCCAAGACTAGGAATGGCTGATTCAAGCCTGGCTTTAAGAAACTGTCTCATTATGAAACTCGTAGGCCCCTTTAAAGATGTCCTTGCCCACTGCTGTTCATTTGTTAGGCACATAAAAAGGCTATCTTTCCTGTATCACTCTTGTTTTAAGAGTATTTTTATCATTGGGTTATTGTTATTGTTATTGTAGTTTGTTTCCATTGTGTTTTTAATAAATTCATCTTGTATTTATTTTTCAGTGTTATTGATTGTTAATGCTATTAACAACTAAAACCCTAATGACAAAAAGCATGATATATTGCAGTTGGCTCTAAAGAGTTGTATATGTCAGTAAGAATGATGTGGAAGCCATGTAACTATTTGAATGGTACATTTTTATTTCCCATGCAAAAAACCTTATGTTTGCAGCTTTTTCCTCTTATAATGCATTATAATTGAGGTATATCTTTTGGAAAATGAAATCATATTTTTGTTGTTTGCATGTTTCCTTATGGTTAATACTGTATATGAGAGCTAAAATGCTCCGGATGAACTTGCCTCTGTTGACAAATTGGTTAGTAGATTAGTAATTCTTTTGCTATTTTATCCTTTACCATATGTGGGACTCAGGCTACTGGTGATCAGTTTAATACTGTATAAGGTTTCTCCCTTAAACTATATATAATGAGTAATGCGACTTTGGGTTAATTTCAGCCATATTACGTATTAGGAGACAATTCTAGACACTTTTGAGTCATAAAAATTATCCCCAGGGGCACAGTCCTAAAGTATGCTTTTAGGATAGAGTGTAATGGGTGTTATTTCAACAATGCTGTTAAAGTAAATACTATACAACAGTGTTAAACTTTGAGGTAGTGATTATTTTATCTGTATTGGCTGCAAAAAGTTTCAAGCAGAAAATAAAAGCAGTTTCTGATTATCATTTCATTGTATACCTTTCCTGGGGACATTGTACAATTCTTTTCAGTATTTTTATTAGTGAAGTCATGGCTTAATTACTGAATTCAGCAGAAATTCAGCAAATAAGCATATGTAGTCTAAAACTAAAAATGCATTATCCTCTGACTCTGTCTGGAGACTGATTTTTTATATACTTCCTCTGTCCTTCATTTATGCTGTATTTAAAGCTCATTTTTTCTGCTCCTACCTTTCCTTTCCATTTCCCCTTGATGCCAGTTTCATCAGGTTCAGCAGTGCAAACGTTGTCTATTTGTACAACAGATGTTATGTGAAAGACCCCTTGTTGCTGATTCCTAAGCTGAGAAACCCCCGGGATGTTAGTGATCCCTTATAAAAGTTTTTGCATACTAATTGCAACTGACTTGAAGTGCTAAAAATTATTTTTTCAAAAATTATTCTTGCAGGGCACATCAGGATAGAAAAGAGTGCTTTGTTCTGATGTTGTTAAAGCAGGATTTTGCAAGCAAGAGGCCTAGGGTGTCTGGCATACATCCATTTAACACAGCAGACAAAAGGAGAAATGAGAGGTTGCTTTTATTGCATTGTATTGCTGCAAATTTTATTTTCTATAGTCATTCCAAAATGAAAGGACATATTTAGCTTGCATAATTTTATAACACTTCAGTTTGTTACTGCCCACGTTATAAGATATGTATGATTTCCTTTATCACACAGTTTTTCTTGCAAAGTAGTACAGGATATCTCACTCAAAAAACAAATGAGAGATAATGAGAGGAAGTGCTGGGAGCTCTCTCTGAATATCTGGAATTTATTCTTATTGTAGACAGAATGTGCAAACTATTCTGCTGATTAAAAAATAAGAAAAAGATATGTCAAAATCTGCAAACAAAGCAGGACTGAACTTAATCACACTACTTGTTCTAACACATAAGTAACATAACCTAATTTGAAATGAAATTATTTCCTTCCTTGCTGTTACACTTTTTCATCAATAGTTTTCTTTGTTTATAAATTCAGATATATTCCTATCATTAAAATGATTCAAAACCAGCTGGTGTCATAGCTTTTTTCAAATTGAATCTATCTACCTACCTACCTACCTACCTACCTACCTACCTACCTACTTACCTATCATAAAATACCATTATTATTCAATATCAAATCACTACAACTAAATGTTATATCCACTGATATTATTCCAGAGAGGAATCTACCAATGGAATGAAGTATCTGTGTTGTCCACATAACAGGACTTTTTACTCCTGCAGGTAGGACGTATACAGGCTGGTAGAAGGAAACAATAAACAAAATATGATTTTAAAATATCCCTTTTGTTTTCTTTACATCCTCTTTCTGTTATGCATAGCTCATCCATTTTATAAATTGATTTTAACTAAGAATACATTTTTCTGAGTAAGAGTATTAAGTCAGTTTTTAATTCTGTTACCTTTTTGTAAGTCAGAGTTAGAGTCAAAATCATGAAATGTAATCATGCCTCTTAATACTTTCAATTTTACTAAAAAGGTCATCAGTACTATAGGATTCCTTTCCTTGAACCACTTTCTTGATCTAACACTGCAATTCTATGCAATTAATCAGACAAGAATCTCACTGAATTCAGCGGATCTTGCTCAGAAAAAAATTCTAGCTAAATCATCCTTTCATTTCATATTAAGTGTGTACGGATAAAAGTGTCTGTACAAAGTGGCAGATGTACTCAATTCATTGAAAGAATTTTGGAGACAGTGGAGTCACAGTAGCAACTGAAAGGAGCATTACTTTGTCCTCTTAGAAAGAGGCTGTGAATGTTCCAACATAACAGAAAGAAGTGAGTAAAGGGCAGACGAGGGGGCAAGGGTTAGAAACTTGTGTCTGGTGTGTAATTTAATATGTAATGGTAGGATGACTTAACTTTGAACTTAGTATTGTGAGACTGATTAGATTGGGGTCAATCCCTTATTGGGTTTTCAAACTAAAAAAAATGCAGCTGCAATAAACTGCTGGTTTGTTGTAAATAGCAGCAGTCTTTTTCCCCTTGTAGGGCAAATGACAACTGCTGGAGTTTGTTGCTATTTAAGTTTGCTAAAAAATTTGGACTGATCCAAAATTTATTTATTAGTTTCCTATCCTATCATAAAATATTTTATTCAGCAGCCCAAGGTGGTATATGTAGGGACTTATTTCTTTTATTATCAAATGTAAAAGTATGAAAATGTGACATGAACAATATAAAATTTATATTTCAACATGAATTCCTGGGTTGAGTAGAGGAAATAATGTGATAGATTGCATTTAGTTTGTACACTTCCTCTATATCCACTGTCCTCCATGTCCAAGAGATATTTAAAAAATTCTCCTTAATGTCAAAGCTAGGTTTAGTGTTGCACATTAACTTGGGAAACGTAGATACATTGTAGTTTACAAATTACAGTCCCTTTCAATGTTTTGATTATTAATGGACAAATATTTATTTTATAACGAGTAAAATGTAAGTCCAAAAAAAGACTCTGATGATTCCTTTGCATGATGTCTTACAAATTTTACTTACTTGCTAAGGTAATGGAGATAAAAATGTTCAGGGCTCCTTAGAAATTAGCAAATAATGTTGTAATAGTTAAAGCTCAGCAGTTAGATTACAGTTGCATAGGAAGCCAAAGCAAGATGGAATACTCCTTACCATACTCCTTACCATACAACTCCCTGGATTTTTGCATGAAATCTATTTCATTGCACATACTGTTGCTCCTTTCTGTCCTCTTGAAGTTCCCCATGCCATCCTGAAATTATCCTGTGGAAAATGCAATAAATTGTTGCATTATTATCATTATTGTTATCACTTTACAGGAAAACTAATGTACCATAGTTTAAAAATGTATTCAGTTATTAATAAATACTTATACTAAGGCCTAAGAGAAATACAAAAAAAATCAGATTGCAGTAAAAATATTATGTCTTCTCCCAGGCCCACAGCTCATCCATTCCAACAGATGCAACTTTAACATTCCGAAGAGTTTTAGGTACTTTTGCCAGCAAGAACAGTCTTTTTTACCTGGAGTCAGAGACTTACGTCCCAGACCAGGTAAAGATTAGCCAGCAGCATTACATGAATAGATCTTACACAACTAGGCTACTCCAGAGCTTGCTCCAGCTGCTTTCTATTGCATGTACAGTAACAGATGATACCGAACACTGAATTTTTCATCAATGCTGCTGATGGGGTACCTTCAGGACAGCTAAAGGCACATAGATTTTTTTCTCCAAATACCTTGCTGATGCTTCCCAGGATCTGCCATCAGAGTGAACTACTTCACTCCACTGAATGGTGGGGATAGCACTGGTAGTGTCATTCTTCCTTTCATAATGGCTTCAGGCCTACTCTAATGTAACACTAACGTTTTGTTTTTGTTTCCAAAAGACCAAGTGATGTGTCATACTTTCCTAACTTCTCAAGTAACTTTTGATTTTTTTTTCCTTGTCCCTCCTTTTCTGCTCTTTCTAAGATCAGCCACTATTTCACTGTATTTTGCCTTTCATGTTGTTTCTAAACAGAGCTCTTTTATACCCTACCCTGGGGGTACGCTCCAACTGGCCCCAAACATTCAGTGTGTCACATTGCTTTGTTTTGTAATAATTAGTCATAGAATCAGTGAACATTTGTTTTAATGATTTTGGTAGGCTCATATTGCAAGTTTGAACATTCTTTCAAACAAATAATTAAGAAAAAAATCAGAATGTATCTTGCCCCAAAAAGTAGCATGGTAAAAATAGGTTATTTTATGCTTCTTAAGAACTTTCTGCTTTTCTTTGGCCCATCAAAAAATAAAAGATGTTTCTAATGCCTGAAACGTTTTTTTATGAAAATCTGTTTATGAAAACAGATAAAAGGGATGCTCTGCTACTGAAAACAAATATTAATATAAAAGAATATACATCTGCATATTCAGCAAAGCAGCTGACATTCATATTCTGACATGGAATCAAGTTATTAAAACTTTATTACCTGTATATAATAGATGAATATCATTTGAGCTGAGCAGAAATCAAGTAGAAGCCATCCCTTGGAATTTGGATGTCATCTTACAACTTACATTAAAAGAAAGATTCCTAAAGTAGTTGGAACATTGACTGATGTGTCAATATCAGAATTTATGGGGAAAAATAGCCACAATGAAAGCGATTGTGTGATAATGATAATCTTAATAAATGTGATTAGAAATTCTCTGTCCAACAGCAGAATTAGTATAGGATTATTATTCTTTATTGAAAGAGAGGCAGTCCATCCAGACTTCAGGGTGCTAAAGCATACTAGTTTTCACATGTCTGACAGCTAAGGTCAGACTATTGTAGTTAAAAGCTTAAGTTAACTGCGTGTTAACTTTATGATGAAGTCATCGTTTACACTTAGCAATAAGTCTGATCCTTTTTATGTAAGACCATAAGAAGAATCTGGCTATCTCAGGCCCACAGCTCATCCATTCCAACATTCTGAGTTACATTCTGAGTTTGTGTTCCTAAACACAAACAAGACAGCAACAAAATGGAAGCAGCTTTTAAAAGGGAAGGGTCATTAAGACTAGTAGTGACTGATAACTAGATCTTTATGCATTTAATTTGTCCAGTCTCCTCTTAAAAAAATTTAATGGCCATCACCATATATGATGCAGAGCATTCTACATTTCAATTGTGATTTTTTTCTGATTCTCCCTGTATTTTGATTTCAGTGAATAGTCTGAATTTTAACTCTGGGAAAGGAAAAATACTTCTCTCCACATTTTTTTATATCATGATTTTTTTGCATCTTTGTTGTGCTTTTCCTTTCCACTTTAAGCTAACATTTTATTTATTTGTTTTACGGTTTTTTAATACTACCTTCTCTGTTTCTGGACAATCTACCTGATAAAACATAAAACTTAAAACCATTCCAACATAATCAATCCCCAACCCAGTAAACCTAGTTAGCGTTGACTTTCCATGTGGCAGAGCTGCTCTATTCCTTAATCATTTGGGTTTCTTTCTTTTTTTTGCATGTTTTTTAGCTGTACAATATCCTTTTTTAGGCATGGTAATCAGAACTGTACACAAAACTTCAAGGGCAATTTCACCATAGATTTATACAGACTATAAATACCATTATATTGCCTTTTTAATTTTTCATTTCCTTCCTAATAATTCTAAGCATGGAAAGATGGTGGATGGTGTCACTGGGAGTGCTTTATCTTCCACTGCCCTCTGATTCACACTGTTTATGCAACCTTTCCTTATATACTTTAGCACCCTCTATTCTCCCACTGATTCTCTAGTTAGATGGGCAGGTACCTTTAACAGTATTTTTAAGGTCTTGAAAAGTTTATCTTAAAAATAAAACAAAAGCATACTAGTAGACACTAGTAGTCTGACCACCTCCTCTCTTCTCTTTTTGAAGGCAGATGCTACAAAAAGCAGAAGCAAACCATTATTTTTCTCAGTAGGCTATGCTGGCTTCATTCTTCTTAAAAATTCAAGTGGCAGTACCTATATAGATGAATTCCTTGCTTTAAATTTTCATCCTGTTCAGTTATAGTTGTCTATCCAGAACTATGGCTGTTGGAGATATATGCATGTAATGTCTAGTCTGAACATTGATTTCATTTTTAATTTCAGTTAACATCAATTATAATAAATCAGTATTAAAACATTGATTATGCCTTTCTTAATGCAACTTACATCTAAAGAACTTTGAACACTTGTGCTTCTGAAATCCTTGGCATCTTAAGAGATAAAAAAAATTAAAAACTGTAGGTGAAAATCTTTAAACTAGTTTCATTGAATAAGGGGAAACTAGAACTACTGGGGGGGGGAACTATATGGCATTGTTTTACGTTTCAGACTTGATAATTCAGGCTAACAGTTCATTCAGTATAGTGAAGTCCACAGAAAGCTTGTATGTGTGTATATTTAGCTAAAGAGAGAATATGTTCCTTCTTTTTTTTATTTGGCAACGGGCTAGAAACCAGGAGACTGAGGGTTCTAGTCCCACCTTAGGCATGAAAGCCGGCTGGGTGACCTTGGGCCAGTCGCTCACTCTCAGCCCCACTCACCTCACAGGGTTGTTGTTGTGGGGAAAATAGGAGGAGGAAGGAGCATTAGGTATGTTTGCCGCCCTGAGTTATTTATAAAAATAATAAAAGGCAAGATAGAAAATAAAAATAAATAAAATAAAAATAAATAAAAATAAATAAAAATAATAATGCAATTATCAGTGAATTAACAATTTAATTCAAGCACTAGACATCCTAATATGCAGACTGTCAGCACAGACATGAAATCTAAAAAAATGTTATGAAAATTAACTTTTAAGGAAATTGATGCACAATGGGGAAACAACATGTTTCTTTTAGGGAACAAGTGTATGAATAGTGAGGAAGGAAAAAGAGAGGCAAAATTAAAAGTATTAGGTTGCTGGTTTTGATAAAGAATCTGTGGAATGAATTGAATGGAGAATAAATCATATGGATGGACAAAGAGAGAAAATGAGGCACAGATAGGGGAACTAATGCATAGAAGGAAGAGTTTTGGGTGAGCCTGACCCTCCTAGGAGGTAGTAGGTGTGGGGTTCACTTACAGGGTGGTTGTGAGGAATATGCTAGTCATCTGATGGATAAAACTGCTAGGATTTACTCTGCATTGGACTTCAGCCATGAAGCAGGGCCAGTGGCAGCTATAGGGGCTAGGTCTTACATGATCGTCTGGAAAGAGTTTGATCCTGTTGGGCCTGAGGAAGTAGACAGGGTTCTTGCAGCTGTTAGTTCAACCACCTCTGTATTAGATCCATGTTCCTCCTGGATGGTTAAGGCTGCCCAGGAGGGACGTGTGATTGGGTTTGGGTGGTGGTTATTTCCTCTTTGAGGAAGGGGGTAGTCCGGCCGGCTCTTAGGAGACAGTGGTGTGCCTGCCCTCTGGAATATTCTCCAGGGCTTTTGCAAGGCCCTAAAGACCTGGTTCAGTGCCCGGGCCTGGGACCCAAGTGTGTGAAGGGTCCCTTCACCTGGCCATGTTAATGATTAATGATAGTTGTGTTTTTCTCAGCTGCTATTTGTTTTAATTTTTGCAATTGTCATTATCATTGTTTTATTTTTATTTTAATACTGTTCACTGCCTAGAGTCAATAATCCATCTCAATAAATATGGATGGCTATATAAATTAATTAAATAAATAAATTGTCACGGTTTTCTCAGTTACATATTTTCATGGCCCTTTCAAAGGAGGAGGAGGAGTTGGAAGAGGAGTTGGTGATCAGTCAGAACAAAAAGTCTGGCAAGACCAATTCTGAGATATTGGTTGATACTTCTTCTGATCCTATAGTCTTAAAATGGAAGCAGGAATACGGTCACCAAGTGTGCAAAAGCACCACCACCTCTGAGCTGAACATTGGCAAGCAGAGAGAGACATGCAAAATTGCTTGCCAGAACATCTTGCAAATAGTGGTTTGTTACTCCTGAGTAGGCTGGTGCTCTTAAGTAAATCAGCAGCGATACCCCATCTGAGCAGAACGAGCTACTATGCTGGGGTAGAAGACAAACCTTCTGAATTAAAAGTCCTTATCTAGCTTTATTTATATACTAGAATGCCTATTAACAGCCTGTGAATCCTGAATTTTGCTCTTAGAATTTGGATACTTTGACCTTAACTAGACCTATAACAGCCCCTTGCTGATGATTCTTTAAACCTTTCTACAAATACTGTAATCATTTGTCTCAAGCCCCAGGCTGGACTATGACCTTGTCTTTGTCTGTTAAATTTTGGTGTTAATGCCATGTGTGAAACCATAAACTTGTACTATTCCTTAATCCCAGAAATGGTAGATACTCTCTCAGCTTCTCAGCCTTCCTTCCTCTCAAATACATAATATAAGAATATATCATAAAAAAGAGTTAAGTCAGGACACATGTGAGTCTGTTGCCAGCAACAGTGTTAAAAATAGTGCACATTAATCTCCTTTAAAAGAGAATATCTTGCTTTTACTGAATTCAGGCAAATGAACAAACTTTATTGTATTAGGACTACCACATTTTAAAAATCTGGATAATAGCAGCAAGGAATGAGGGTTACCCTGTATCTCTTTGCTGCCATCAAATGAACAAACAGATTTTTGCAGATCAGATTTGTTAGCTCTACACTGGATTCTAAAACTTGAAGAATTTCAAAAGGTGTTTAAAGATCCAGGCTCCTGATAATAGCACAACTCTAATTTCCTGGTATATAGTATTAGTGAAGATGTTTGATAAAGATAAAATGTAAGAATATAGGAAACTGCTTTATGAAAAGTAAAGTCATTGTCTGTAGCAGGAGTCAGCAGTCCATTTTTGACATCCTGATACCATTACGCAATTTTACATTAAACGTCTGAAAACTTGCAAGATCACACTTGAAATCATTGAAATCTTGCAAGTTCTGATATAAAATGATTGAATCTCACAAGATCCTATAAAATCTCAGTATATTTTCACGTGAGTCTTGATTTTAGATTTTTTTTTAAAAAAAACTCCAGTTGGATCCCTAGTTCCCACATATATTGAACAGTTTATCTGTAGTCTATATTGACTGATGTAGCTTTCTAGGATGTCAAATACACTCTTTCCTAACACTATGCCCAGGATTGAATGTGGGATCTTCTGAATGCAAAGCATGTACTCAGGAACTGAGCTGATATTTCTTGTTAAGTCTCCAGGCGTGACAGATAACAAAACAGAAACAAAACAAAACTCCATGTCTTTTTACTTTTAGAGCACATGTTTATTATGGAAATTTTCAGACACAATCTTCATGCTTCCCTGCAGTGTCATTTACCATCAAGAATGTTTGTAAAGGTCTTGTAAAGTTCCATACTGCCAATTATTTTTCTCACAGGATCTGGCAGATGCAGAAGAGAGTAGAAACAGTACTTTTTGGCACAATTTCTGTGGGATATTCACACGAGGTACAAACTCTGCCAGATTCTCAGAGAAGCATTTCGTTTTTAATCAACCACTGAAAGACTGAACTCAACCAAAGCAGACAATTGCATTTTCTCAACCCAAGAGAAGAATAATCAGGGAATCAAAGACAAAAATAAACTGGCAGTTGGCTCATTTTTGTTACTGAAGTCATATCAAAACATCAGCTGAATATTAGGCCATTTTTTGGACCTATCCTGGGTTTGAGAAATATGCCCCATGAATTCTGAAATTGGTGTTTCATGCCATGTTACAGTAGACATTATTCTGGAATAATTCTTTACCTTTCTTGAGGAAGGTAAAACAATAATTCATTTGGTTATTGTTGACTGGTCTTCCTCAGGGTTTAATCTTCATGTTCTTTTATATTTACATGGAATTAGAAGGATAGACTGTCTAATGAGACAGATATGCTTCTTGTGTGGGAATATTTAGGCCATGGTTTCTCAACCAGGGTTCCGCGAGAGGTCACTAGGGTTCCCTATATACATATAGTGTTGTGGCCTATATGTGCCTAAATGTGCAGGGGTTCCCTGAGGCCTGAAAAATATCATAAGGGTTCCTCCAGGGTCAAAAGGTTGAAAAAGGCTGATTTAGCCTGTTTTAGATGGCATAGTATTTGTCCTGTATTTGGGGACATTTCTGGATTTAACCATGCACCTGGATACTCAATAATTGTTGAATTCCTTTAGTATTTTATTCATTTAAGAATTTATATGCCACTTTTTAAAACAAAAGTTTTCCCACAGTTGCTTGTATATTTTAATTATATCTATGTTGGATATGGTACAGTATGCTTTCTATATGAAGCTAGACTTATTTCAAGAGTTCTTGTAAGAATTATTTACAAGAATTCTTGTAAAATGCAAATGGCCCAAAATGAGGCAGGATTTCAGATTTGCTTCCAGATCTAGCCATAAAATCACAGAATCAAGCCCTGTTCAGTGCAAAAATCTAAATGAATATTTCCCTAATATATATCTCCACTTGAATATATTGATTGAAGGGAACTGAAATAGGAATCAGCCCATTCCTTTAACATCATTTTTTATTTTCTTTTTGACTTCTAAAGTATGAGCTATTCCACCCAATTTTGTGTCAAAATTTGCAAATTTGATAATCATTCCCTCCATATTCTCATTCAAGTTATTAATTTAAAAAATGAAGAATACAGCATCCTTGTGGTATAGTACTAGGTTGGTTCCTCCAGCTTGATGAAGAACTCTTAATGAATACCCTTTGAGTAGAATTTTCTATCCAGCTGTGTTTTCACTTAGTTGTCATGCCATCCAGCCAGCACTTAACTAGCTTGTTAATCAGATTGCCATGGCTAGTTTGTCAAATGCTTTACTGAAATTCCATCTACAGCATTCCCACAATCTGCTAAGAAAATCATCCAATCAAAAACTGAGATGAGATGAGTCTGGCAAGACTTATTGTTGCCTAATCCATGCCTAATTACTGCATTGCTTTCAAGGTGCTTACTGCTCAGTCTCTTTATGAATTATTCTAGAAACTGTTCTGTTCTGATGTCTGTTTGACTGTTTCTCTATTCCCCTGCTTTAGAAGATAATATTTTTCTGCCTTCGGCATTTCATCCTTAAAGATCATACATTGAGATTTGGCTAGACCATCTTTTGTATATTAGAATGTGATTAATCGAGCTCTGGAGATTTCAATTTCTTTAAAGAGTTATTTCTGTTTGAAGTTGCACATGACTGTTTCTGAGAGCAGGATACTGTCCTGAGCAATGATTGGGGAATCCGGTTTTACAACTGTAACTAAAAGGAGATGTATACAGGAAATACATTATAGAGACAGGTAAAGTTTAATACCTAGATACTGTAGCTAGAGTCCACTTTTTATTGAACTAGAATACTTCTCATTGGGAGAAAATGGCAGATTAACTCATTAAGAACCCTTCGAGGGGTGATGAGAGTTGTGGATCAGTGCATGATGAAGGGATTTGGGGGTCCAAATCCAATGGCATTGATTCTTTAACGTCTCATTACCTACTGACCATAAGAGGACAATAGGTGTATCTAGAGAGTTAAGAGCTTATTCTGTCCCCTCTTTGTTTAGCACTGAGCCAGTTTTTTGTTTGCTAATCTGAGGTCAGTTCCTTCTGCCTTTCTCCCCAGGTACCCACTCTATGCAAGGCTTTGCCTCTGCCTATAATGTATTTCCTATAATTGTAAAATCTGCCTCACTAGTCCTTGCTCAGGTCGGATTCTCATTCTCAAGAATGCTTACACATACACACAGAATGTTTCAGCTCCAATGATTCTGCAACATGTTGAATTTCAGTCTTGTCCTTTCATCCTACTCTTCACAGCTGCCTGGTAGAACTGATTCCACCTAGAGTCAAAATAGGAATTGAGTAGTTCTGCCTTTTCTTTGTTTCTTTTCTGTAAAGAATGAATGTCATCTTCACTGAAAAGTTGATATGCTGGTTTCCTTTTCTTATAAGAAGCCCTTTGCCAACCAGCCTCAGCTCATTCTGAGCTTTAACTTTTCCAAACCATGTAATTAATTCCAGGCTACCTATAGTCCACATCGTTCCCCAGATTCTCAATAAGTTTTTTGTACAGCACATTGGCTTCTTCCACTGTCTTCTATTTTTACTCTTCTTTGAAATATTTTGCAAATTTGCTTTTAGGATTTTCTTTTTAAAGAACTCCCAACATGTGTCTTCCTTCCATTCTCTGAAGGAGAAAAGTCAGGAATTTCCTGAAAGGACTATGCTTGGCAGAGTTTATATTCCAACATATGTTGGGGTAATTAAAATCTGCCATTACTGTACTTCATGCTTCTTTCACAGACCTGGCCCTGAACCTGATTTGAATAATGGAGATGACTGTAAAATCGTGAATAGAAACATCATGGAATGTTTAGAAAGTGAAATGAATGAACTTGGCTGTTCATGCTTATCACTTAAGCTATTAATCTCACCCATTGGCCCTGCCAAGTTTCTCTGTTGGGCATGATGTTACTTTTTAATTGAACGACTGAAATCACTTTGTGGCAGCCACCCACCATGGTAGCCAAATTACATTAAATTATACGTTAGGTTGTGCATTAAATTCTGGTAATCTAACATGGTGGCTATCTGGTAGAAAGGAATAAGTGTTGTCTCTGCTGTCATTCAAAAATGCCACAACTGCCCAAAAATGAGTACCTATTTTGGAAAATCATGTAGAAAAAAATAATTACATTAGGAGTATTGAAAAAGCATACTTTTAAAAAGTATGTGATAAGGAAAGTATGTATGAACCCATATTACAAGAAAAGCTGTGAATAGAGTAATTCATAAAATCTTGCAACACTACCATGGAGCACATCTCTTCATTTTGGCTACTGTTTATGTGATGAACTAGTTCGTCCCATCAGTGCTTTGAAATAAGCTACGTTCGAGATATTGTGAATGATGCAAATGTAATTTTTTTAAAAATGTTGTGACCAAACCTGGCTCACCTAAAGCAACCCAATCACTCTGAAGGTACAACATAATTTTATTTGCTTGCAATCAATAATACAGTATTTACTGGACCCCCAGAAAAGCATTGATTCTTTGCTGAGCAGCCATGACGAAAAGCAGAACCAGAGCCTATATACCTTTGGCCCACTACACTGAAAAGACAAGACAAAGAAAAAAACAGAAACAGTAGAAATTACAGTGTATCGTTGGAATATTTTAGATAAGCCCATCTGTTTTATCTAAAATATTCCAATGTTACACTGTAGTTTATCCCTTCCCACTAGGTCAGCATGCTAGCCATACTATCTTTGAGATAGGGTCAGTGATACAAACAATCTGGTTTACTGGGCCACAGGAGTCTTCTCCCTGTCAACACTCAGGGTCAATTCAGCTTGCTGTGAATGTTTCTTACAAGGGCACTTTAAGCAGTTTATATGTATGGGGGCATGCATAGAGGGTACCTTTTACCACCACAAAAAGCATTAGAAGAAGAGAAAAGACAGTGCTATTTTCATTGCAATTCATGAGTCCCATCTCTGAAAAGCTTTGGAATACTTTCCTCTCTTCCTGGCATAATTTAATAAACTTGTCTGCTCAGTATTGATATTCACAAATACAATGAGACATTTCAAGAGATATTTTGTGTGCACAACTCTAGTTTCATTTAAATATTATTCAGCAGTAAGAGGTATAAAATAATTTCCCAAATAATGCCATTGGGAAAATAGCAACTAAAGTTCTGCATATCTTCAAAAGAGAAAAATCTTTTAAAACACATATTAACAAATAGATGCACATTACCCTTTTATATTTTACTATAACTTTGAGCTAAACTATCTGTCCTTCTAGGAAAATAAGGCATATCTTTTAATATGACTATGTTGGTTAATCCCATTTCATTTATGGATACAGTTTTACATTTCATTTACATCATAAAGCAGAAGGTAAACATGTTAATTAAAGTTTAAATGAAATGATATTGACATCTTATACATCAATGAATTGAGATGGACTGGGATTGGACACTTTCAGTAAGAAGATCACTTTACTACTCAGGACATGAAAAACAAAGAAGAAATGGAGTTGCTTTCATAGTTACCACATCTGTAAAGACATTGAAGATGGAAACAGACATGAAAAAACAAGGAAAGTCTTTAAAAAGATCTCTGTGCTCAGCAGGAGGTTCCAAACTTGAATTGGTATGCTAAAGGACACCAATGGACAGACGGTAACAGATTCAAAGAAGTTAAAAGAAAGATGGAAGGAGTGAAATATTGTACAATAGAGATGTCAGCATCCAAGATACCTTAGAATAGATTTCCTATTTACAAGAAGACCCTCCCCCAGCCTCTCCCAACTCACACACAGCCTGCACCAGCCCTCCCAGGCCCTTCCCCAGCCTTCTGCAACTCGTACATGGGAGTGAAATACTGTACAGTAGAGATGTAAACATCCAAGATACATTAGAAGTTATTCCCTACTTATAAGAACCTCTAGTACTAGAAGATATGCACACCAGCGATACCCAATTGGGAACTTGAACTTGGAGAATATGCAACTATGGCAAAACTAACAGCATATATATACATAACAAAATTTTAATCAAATTGAAGCGAGAATGGTTTCCATATACACAATACATCACACAGCAAGTCAAATATAAAAGCAGAATGGTTTCTAATGGGGATAAATGTTTATAAATATTGCAGATTGGTTAGAGTATAAAGATCGGAGAAGTTAGAAATCAAATACTCCCCTCTCCTCTCTTTCCCTCTCCCCTCACCTTGTTTCTTTTCTTTTCTTTTTGATTTTCTTTTCTTTTAATTTTATAAACAATAATAAATAATAAAACAGTAGAGACCTAGTATTAAACATTAATCTCAAAGATATAAAACTTCTTTATATTATAAAATAATTTGATGCATTTTGCAATTGTCTATCAATACCATACTTAGCTCTAATTGTACAATTCAGACAACCTTACGTTTATTAACATTTTAGAAATTATATTTAACATTGGTATAAACTTTTTTCTTTTTATCTTTAAAGGTTTAACTTATCTAAACCCTCATAGTGTTAACAATTTCTAGTTTATATTGCATAAATACCAGTGTACCAGCTAATATCTGTATTTTATAATATATTATTCACATACTTGGAGGAAAAAAAAATTCCTGTGAACCTACAGTGGGGAAATCACAAGATATGTAGGTGCTGTGGTCTGAGGGAGTAACACATACTGCTTCAGCTCACCTTCCCATATGTACTAATAATTTCTAAGTGTGAAAAAAGTACTTTAATGATACAAAGAAATCCAAATTAGCCCACAAATCTAATTACAGCTAGTCCTCAGCTTATAACCATTCATTCAGCAACCATTCAGTTATGGCGGCACTGAAAAAATGAATGTACAACTGGTCTTTGCAGTTCTGGCCACTGCAGAGCCCTCATAGTCACGTGATCACAATCCAGGTCCTTGGGTGCCCGGCTTGCGATTATGACATCACAGGGAGCCATGGTCACATGATCACCATTTGCGACCTGCTCTGCCAGCTTCCCACAAGAAAAGTCAATTGGGAAGCTGGTAGAAAAGGTCTCAAGTTGCTCTGGTAAGTCACTCCCACTTTTTCTCCCACCTGCCTGCACACAGCCTGCACTGGCCCTCCCAGGCCCTTCCTGAAGCACCCTCGTGCTCCTTACCTGGGACTCCTGTGGCTTCCAGCTTAATGACCCACGAGTCTTGGAGTTACAACAGCAACTGGGACTGCCCAGGGTTGCCATCGCTAAGCAATGTAGTCACGTGATGTTGTTGCACTGTATGACTGCATTGCTTAGCAATGACAATCCCAGTCCCAACTGCCATGGTAACCCAAGGACTACCTGTATAAGTATATATTTATTGAAGAAGATAAAAAGAGGCTATGAGTAAAAGAAAGTGATGTACACAATAAAAACCTATACCAGAAAGTTATCTGGCTAAACTGGAGATAAGTTACCAACTCATTCACTGGTTTAAAATGGTACAGAGACTTAAGGAAAGTCTTCAGGAACAAACAGGGTCACTCAGGAATAACGAACAATTCTCGGAAAAAGAGTAATGGCTAGGAATGAGGATCAAGGTGCTTTGGTGAGGTATTATACTGTGTAAATGGGGTGACTCAGATTGACTGCTGTCCTGTTTACATAGGCAGAAGGGTAGGATGGTTCTTGTTTGAATTTATCTAAGCAAGCAATAATCAACAAAAAGGCAGTAACTTGCCTTCAGGGAATTTGTGTATTTGCAAAGGGATGCTGAAAGGAGTAGAAGGAGGTAAGAAATGAAGCAGCTATCTGAGCATAGAAGAGATTTTAAACATGGCAAGCCAACCAGAATCAGATTTCATCACACTATTAAAAATCATCATTGATGCTAATACAATTCCATATCCATGGTCAGTGTTACGTGTGAATCACATCAGATGACATTAGCATTCACAATGAAATAAATACAAAATTTCAGTTGGGAAAAAGTCACTACAAATTGTAGCTCAGTGGTGAACCACACTCATATTTGTGTTTTCTAAGTTTGCTTCCGTCATGATTCTCTTTCCCACACCATATTTCCTGTTTTTCAGAACATGATTAAAAACCTTGCTGTCTTCCCAAATGTTCTTCAGTATTGCATACTACAATTTATTTAAGAATATTGTGAAAATATGAAAATACAATTCTAAAAATGTAATGTATCTGAATAACATTTTTTTTCATTTTTCTTTGCCTTCATGGATCAAAAATAGTAAAAAAAAATTACTTAGATTTTTTTCATGCACAGCAATAAATTAGAATGATGAATATGTTAAATGGCAAAAAACCTACAATATAACAAAATAAACGAAATAGGAACAAAAGATTCTAGATGTGAAAGGAATTATACTATACAAAAATGTGATTACATATTGCTTGAATACATATAAAAATAAATTGAGATCTATTCCTTTTAAATAAAACATCAACAATGATTAAATACTCTTACAGCATCAAAGAGTAGCCAATTTATTATGGCATAAGTTTCAGTCAACCATTCTGGTGCTTTTTTTACAAGCCTATGTTACCATGGTACATGATACATCCAAATTATCAGACATCTGTACCTTTCAATAATATTGTGGCATTCATTTCTCTATGTTCTTTCCACTGTGTGTGGGGAATGCCTACGTATTTAGTTGACTATACCAAGTAAGTAATGATGGTCCTTGCTGCCATTGTTGTTTTTCTGCCCATTTACAGATTTCTTCCCATTGAATCTAAACCTGCATGAATTCTGAGACTGAACAACAGCTAAACCCACACCGACACCCCCAGAGAATCAAACCACTTGTCTCTTCCATAGAGAAAAATATATAACTATTTGCTTCTTCTGTACAGCCCACAATCCATGTATATTTCTTTGGTAAACACAACACAAGCCCTTTGAAACTATTTGGGACACTGAATAAGGAACTAAGGAAAAAGAAATTGATTTGACTAAGAATGCTTCCAGATTGGTAGAAAGTGAAAAGCATGATGCAACTGTTCCATCTTTTTCTCCTTAATGGATATTTTGTTAATGAAAAAGATGTAAGAAAGGGTAGATAAACTCAGGATACCTACTTTGAAATGGACCCACAACAATATAGATGACATTAATTCATATTTTATGACAAACATTTTGGCCTTTAATTAACCAACACTTGGCCCTTAATTAACCAACACTTCAACTTTCCTGAAGGTATTTATTCACTCCACTAGATCATGTCACCTTCATTCAGATTTACTATGTCATTTCCTTTTCTCTTAGTTTCATAGATCCACAACATAGCTATTTTTCCATACATTTCATTTGTTAATTCATGCTCTTATCTATTTTCTTCTCTTACATTCTAAGTGGTATGCTATAGTCATCATAGGCCCTCTGTTGCTCATCATGCCCTTGGTCAATTAAGGCTTTCATATAATAATTTTAGTCATATTGAGAAATTGTAGACTATATTATTAGTCTTTGCAAATGATAAGGATAGTACCAGTCAATTTGGGGAGATTTTGTCAATCAAAGCCCACATTTGCCTTATCCAAAATTTGCTCACACTATTCCATGCAATCTAGAAAAGAACTTGCAAGCCACTTACTGTTCTCTCAATTTGGTTGTATATGTAGTGTATTGATATAAATTCAGAATTCTATACAGAATTTAATATTTGAAATATGTTTATAGGTTAGGAGGGAGGAGGCAGGACAGTAGTTTTCCTGAATAATAGAATAGTAGCTTCATGAAAAATTGCTTCTGAAATCAATATGATCTTAAATGCAGTTTCTATATAGTATTGTAAAAAAAATAACATTTTATTTGACATGGCTAAATAACAATATGATCCCAGCTATTGTTTTTGAGTTTAACCAGGGTTACTTCAGGATGTATTAGTCATCCTTTTCCCACTGAAATTAATAGCTCAAGTTAGTCATGACAAGTTTAACTTACAAAGACTTACTCTGGAACCAACCCAATATCTGGATGAAATTCACAAATGAGCTTTGTAACAGAGTAGGGATTTGAAGTCAGGTCACTCAATTTAAAGGAACACTAGGCATGTTGTTTTCCAGTTATTTAATCACTTCTGTCTCTTTGTGACTTGCTGGACTGTGTATCAGTAACTGTTTCTCCGAGTTCTTGTAAACTCTCATGCTTGTGACATCAGTAATAGTATCTAGCCACATTGTCTTTGCCATTTTTTCATTGCCCTCAATTTTTCTAGGCATCAGGATCTTCTCCAATAACTCTTGCCTTTGAGCTATGTGCCCAACATTTGTAATATTTAGCTTCATTATTAGTAATTTCAGTGAGCAATCTGCTTTTACTTCATCAAGCATGGAATGATTTGTTCTACTCTGATTCAAGGTATTAACAAATTTTCTTCAGCATCTCAATTCAAAGGCATCAGATTTGTCTTTGCTCAGCTCTTCAGATGGTACAGCTTTCATAGCCATATGTTACAACTGGGAAAACCATGGGCTTTGTTAACAGTGTCTGACGTCTCTACATATTAATTCAGGCATAAAATACTATTATTTACTTGGTATATAAAATGGACTGTAAGGTGGAAAGAACACGCAGAAGGAAAGATTAGAATTGCAAACACGTAAGTTTATCTTCATCTTCAGAAAACATCTGAAATGATCAGTCACAAATCGTAAGTTGATGAAAAATCATATGGTAGCTCCAAATATATAGTTTTGACCAGTTTTTTTGTTGAATTGTTCTTTGCACCCATCAGATATTCTATTATTATTAAACGCTATTCTGAAGAAGCAAATAGAACTGCATGCAATTATGCTGAAATCAGCAGGAATAGGCTAGAACAGTTTGAATTTAAAGGAGACTGTAACCTGAATATTCTAAAAGATACTAAACAAAATTAGTCTTGTAGTCTGATAAGTCTTTGGAAAAGCTCAGTCTGTCCGACAAACCTAATACAAGCATATATATTTTCAAAACATTGTTTTCTGTGATTAGGGGGGGGGAAGGTAATTACTGTTGTGAATGATAAGCTGAAAACCCAAGCTCAGACAAGAATACATATCTTCTCATCTCAGACAATGTCAGCCCTTCGAGGTAGTTTAGGCAAGAAGCACACCCAGGAGTACTAGCTCTATCTTTATTGTAAGGTTGCATTAACAGAATCTTGCAAATCTGAAAGTACATCTCTCTCCTTTTGCCTTTATAGTCCAATAACTAGGGAGGGTCCCTTCTGAGATGTCTGCCATGCCCCCATTCCTTCTGCCAGCTCAGGTACCTCTTATCTGACCATTGTGTAGGTTACAGCTCTTCCTTCTGTCTCCCAAGGTCATTCCCACATACCATTACAGACATGGAACCCACATTTTTGAAACCATTAGTGGACAGCTAGGACCACTGAATGGAGCAGAGCTTAACACAGTGGAGAAGCTGCATTCAGAAAAAAAAATATTATCTTAAAGAGCATGTTAGAGAAATACAGGTTATTGATCTTACACACTCAGCCCTCCCAAGCATAAAGAATCACATGCTTAGACAAAATAGGTTTAAAAGTAAAAAGAGTCTTACTGATTTTAATTCTTGGTTCCGTTACATCCATCTTCGGTGGAAAAATGAAGATTCTGTGTTTCTTCTGTTCCCTAAACTTAATGAACTCTCAGCCCTCATTGCTGCCAAGAGCTGCGTGCAGATAGGGGCAGAATCCTTCTGATTCATAGGCCCACTGCATGGGGCCAAGATGGAGGGAGAGCAGCAAAAGCATGCTGCCTCCTCAGATGGTGGAAGGAGGAAGAGAGGGAGAGGAAGTGGGAGTGGCAACAAACAGCTTCCTCACACATAGAGAATTGCATCATGGGATCAACTCATCTATATGCTAATGAGGCATGCTGATTTGTTAACATCTCCAACAATTTTCACATGGGAGTGATGGTCTCATGTAGACAGAGAGATAGACCCAGCTCTTCCGCCATTGCTGCAGAGCGGAAAATTAAGAGTCCTTTAAAATCAAGCAGAAGTTGCTGAATGGAAGCTGGAAAACAAATGGAATATACCATCTGCCCAAACAGTCTCTTATAAATAGCTGGACAATCCAGGAAATTGAAAAGGCCAGGTAACTTGGAACAGCAGGAAAATATGTTTAAAAAATCTTCTACTTTTGTAGGAATGGTAAAAATTAACAAGAATTCTGTGCTAGATTGTTTGTTTGCTTTTCCTGTACAGTGCTAATTGCCTTTATTTCTCTGTATGAATTACAGGATTTATTTTCAAGTTGTATGCATTACATTGTAATACTTACATAGAATTCTTGTCTAACAATAATTTGACATATTTTCTGAGATTCTGGCTGGAAATGAGTCATTTGCAACAGGACGACATAGTCTTGTGGACTGCCAGAAACATTGTCTTTACTTTTGTAATTCTCTCTTAAGTTGCTTTCCCTGACTGGAACAGCTGTCATGTATCTTTACCAATCTGAAGTACTTGAAAGTTAATGTTTATAGTTTGAAAGCGGTTTTATGTTTTATGTCTTCTTTTTAAAATAAAGTTTGGTTTATTTGAAAGGCAACATAAGGCAACATAAGATGTGAGAACCCTATTTCTTTCACACACTGGCAATTAGAGGAAGGATGTCAGATAAGATTGTTGGATGGCAACAGGAATTACTTAAGAGCTATCCCAGAGCAGGGCCAGGGTATGAAGGCTTCTGGTAGGAGGTTCAGTATCTCCAGGTTTCTATCCTGTAGACTTGGATGTCCCACTACAATTATACTGTACATAAGCACAACATTTTCTAGTCTACCAGATGCATTTAAAATTATTTACATTTTAATGTTAAATGTGTGTGTATGTATGTATGTATGTATTTATTTATTTCACAATTTGAGGGAGCATATGTTGTACCATATAGGCAGGATGTCTTAGTAAAGAAGTACAATGTACAAATGAATGAAGAGTAATAAAAAAATTACATGTTGTGTTGAACAGTTTTTTTTTTCTCATTGTGTGTCTAGACACAGTCATGTTTTTATTGTGTATTACAAATCATAACATCATTAGACAATTGTATCCAAGACAAAGCTGTCATATCTAAGTAACGTATAAAGACATATTAATGGAAAAAAATCTTTGTTAAGAACCTACCACTGTTATTTGTGTAGTCTGAAGAACTTAGCTTTATACTAGAGTAATGATCAGTCTGAGGAGATGCCATGAGTTCTTTTTGTCTCCTCTAAAAAAAATAGGTCTGTTTTGCCTCAGGAGAACACTGTGGGAATAATAGTCACTAAAGTGGCTCAGCAACAATTATTAGCAAGAATTTTGCCATTTTATTTTCAGTTCAGCATGAAAATAAAAGCAGATGCTCTAAGCGTATGTTTAGTAAATTCCTGGTGAATTTCATATGACCCTTTTATAGGTTATTTATAGTTTTGTCATTTAAAAAAAATCCTTCACAACATTTTCTCATGAAAGACAGCAATGATGAAACTTGGAAAAGAATGTGTTTACAACGATTTGTCTCATTCAACTTTACAGTTGGCAGCTCTTAATCCCTTTTTCAAGGTCTACATATAATAAATGCCCACAGTAGTACTAGATACTTAATAATTCTGTATATGTGTATACATAATAAAGCGCCAGGAAGTATACAGCTGACTATATTAGGTGCTTCAAAAACTGTTTGGATTGCTAATGCGTAGTAGCACAACTATGTTTTTAATTTTTAAAAACTTAATTTTCTTACATTCAGATTCTGCCTGTAATTTTTATCATCACTACAACCATAGAGGCAGGTTAGGCTGAGAAAGAGTGACTAGCTCTAGTTTTCAGAGAGGAAATGGAGCATTGTTGATCCACATCAGATAGCAAAAAAATCCATAAAGAAAGTAAGCAAGGAAATAGATTTCAAGATGTGTGTGTATATTTCCTGCTTAAAACTTCACTTTATATTTGCTTAAAAATGGCCTTTTAACATTTCCTATCATCTGCTTTGTTGCAATAAAACTTGTAAGACTGCTTTTGCATTTTTTTTAAAAGTCCATTTTCAATTATAATAATTGATACAAAATATTTTTTCTCTCCCTCAATTTTAAGATGAAAGTTGAGCAATACACTTTGCCACTGAATCATAATAAATTAACTACTATAGAGAATATGTTGTCAAACAAGCCCCCATAACCTTGCTTTCTGTTTTCTGCACAGCATGTGATAGTTACCACTGGGGACCCCACTGCAGTAGTCGCTGCCAGTGTAAAAATGGAGCTTTGTGTAATCCCATCACTGGAGCCTGCCATTGTACTGCAGGATTCAAGGGATGGCGCTGTGAGGAACATTGTGACCAAGACACATATGGAAATGATTGCCACCAAAAATGCCAGTGTCAGCATGGAGCCACCTGTGATCATGTCACTGGAGAATGCAGATGTCCCCCTGGATACACTGGAGCTTTGTATGCTGTTGATATATTGGTTATTGTTGAGTATTAGTGGATTTCACAATTATTTTTCTTTTTACAAGGAAGCACTTAAGGAAGATGGCAATATTGCCCTCATGCTATGATTGTTACTCTAGTGATGACAGAAAAATAATTTACACTCTGTGAATAGTTTTGTTGGGATTTGATATGGTCTCTCAGATCCAGATCGAATATGCTAACTCCTGGATAACTAATAAGCAACAGAGATATGACAAATTTGGAACTATATTTTAATATTCTGAAGAGTATTATATATATATATATATAATGTATTATTTTTAATGTTGCTTTTATTAATGCTTGATGTCTTTTATTATATGCAAGCCATGTTGGAAGGATTTTTGTCCTTAGGCAGTCTAGAAATAGTTTAAATAGAATCCAGTTGAACCTTCAAGCCTAACCAATATATTGAAGCTTAATAGTTCATCGTCGAGAGCCCATTGAATGAGATGTGGGAAGAAACCATTTCATGCATCTGACACAGTGAACTCTGTTTACAAAAGCTCCTGTCACAATGAATGTTCTCAGGATATTTTTCACAACAGTGGAAATATTATGACAGTAGATATGAGAAATACAGTAGTCAGTACACTCTAGTGTGTACTTGCACTAGGGAAATGCAAATTCAAATCCCTGCTTTGTTATGAGCTAGAATCAATCACAATCACAATTATTTTCATCTTACCATCCTATCACAACTAAATAGATGTGAGTGGAGAATTGCTTGGAGTTGCCTTGAGAAAAGGTGAGATAAAAGTATAATGAATTCCTCTGCTGCCACCCAGTATGCCTGTTCATGCCAAAAGTTCCTTTAGAATTGTCTAGTAGCTCTCAGAGCAGAATATAGCAGAATCCTTTTGGGAGAGATGGGTAGAGATAAAAATTTGGGATATATATATATATACATACATACATACATAGATATATACATACACACACACACACACACATATACACATACATGCATACACACATACATACACATACACACATACATATATACATACATGGAAGCCAACATCTTTTCCCAAAGCAATCCAAAGAATGAACATTTTAGCAACTCATAAGAACAAAACATTTCAAAAAGCATACCAAAAAGGCAAAAACGGGGGCAGTGATCAGATTTTTTTTTTAAAAAAGGGAAAAGTTAATTTTAAATAGAGAAAGTGGGACCATAAGCTGTTTTTGTACGTAACTAGGTAATTGTGCACCACACATAGCAACAATATGTTAAAACTATAATACTCTCTAACCCTAACCTACCCAGAGTTACTCTCTGAGTGAGATGGATGGGGTATAAATTTGATGGATGGATGGATGAATGAATAAATAAATAAATAAAAATATGCAATCTTTATGTCAAGTGTGGTATTTTGCCACAAAATAGAGCAGAATTCAGGATAGAATTGGGAAAATATTTAATCAGAACTAGACAAAGGATTTTTTAAAAATAGCAAGTACATTGAAACTTTGAATAGTAAAACTTCATTGACTGAGTTAAAAATTCCTGTAAAGAAGTGAAGGATTTTTGCAGTTTTTAAATTGACAAGATAGGAATAATCTGTTAGCCTTTGTAAATATGGAAACTTGCTGAAGTATAGAAATTATCTGCATAATTTCCCTTTGGTTTTACAGATTAATAACCCTAAGCCTATTAAAAACAAAAATATTTTATTATTTCTCTTACAGTTAACCACTCTGGGTGTGTGCTTTATTTTTAGCTGTGAGGATCTTTGTCCACCTGGCAAGCATGGACCACAGTGTGAAGAAAGATGCCCATGCCAGAATGGAGGAGTATGTCATCATGTAACCGGAGAGTGTGCCTGCCCTCCTGGATGGATGGTAGCTATAATTTCTTTAAATTTCCATCACTTTAGACTCTGATGAAAATTTATTTTGATTTATAACCTAAGACCAGGCATGAAGAGAGGGAATTTCTTAGTATAAAATGTCACCACAAGGGATTAAAACCAAGCCATTAAAAACCTATACATCCAACAGTCTAATCTGTAACAGGCTAGCTGATCCTTTCTTGATTTAAAAAGCCAGAGTGATATAGTGGTGAAAGGAAACCAAGGTTGAGTTTACCTTCAGTTGTGGAAGTTCCCTGGGTGATTCTGGGAGAGTTATTCATGCTAATGTGAAATTGCTTCCCAGTATTGTTCTGGGAAAAATTAGGTCTCAGACTGCACTCACAAATAAGCACATACCAAATAAAAATATCAAATACCGAAGTACTAGTGAGTAGGCAACAAAAGTACATAGTATCTGTTCTACGTAGGATGCCTGTATAGGATAATCCGTAGAAACCCCCGCAAGCTGCATGTATTCAACTTTCTGTTCTGTTTTTCTAGTCATATGTTGTTTTACAAGAATACTAGGCCTTATTCTGCACTCCTAGTCCTAATCTGACATTTGCAGAAAAATCAAGGAGGAGCATGAAAAAAAAAGAATAAGTAGAATTTTACAAACTATTATCTACAGTCCATTGCAATAAGCATAATTTTATGGTAATTGTATTGGGTAGGAAGCTGTACTTCCTTAAAGATAGCTTTGATTGATTGATTGATTGATTGATTGATTATGTGCCATCAAGTTGTTTTCAACTCATAGCAGCCACATAGATAGATTTTCTCCATGATGCTCTATCTCTAACCTGTTCTTTCAAGTCTCCCAATGATGCACTCATTGCCACTGTAAGTTAGTCCATCCATCTTGCTGCTGTTCATCCTTTTCTTCTTTCTTTCCATCTTTCCCAGCATTAGAGCCTTTTCCAGAGACCTGGGTCTTCACAACAACTATTTAATCTCAAAAAGCTACTGACTAGGAACAACAGATATAGGAACCACATCCTACAGCAAATCCAGATGCCAAATCGATCTACTATATTTACTCTGACAACATTATTGCTGGACCTAATACAATATCTACACCATTAAGGAACTTAATACTTGCCTAATATTCAGTATGTCATCATTAGTCAGCAATGCCTAATGATCAGTAAGTCCACTAGACTTACAGTGGACCAACTGGCTAATCTGTATGCATCCTGATGCTAACCTCAAGTTTAACTTTCTTGAGAAAATTAGAGACCAACTTTAATGTGGAAAAGTGAAATTAAAATTCATCAGAATCATTTTTTCCATATTACATAATGACCAGGATTTTATATCACACAAATCAAATACTTGTTCAGGGCAAAAATGTCTGTGTCACATCAAACTGCTTTATTTATGCTAACAAGAGTATAGTAATGTTCATTAATCTTTTATACCGCATCACTGCCCACCCTGCTTCCTTTTCTCCCTTCCAACAACATATATGTGAATTATAATACACCTGTCTCTTTTTATAATCTGTGATCTATGAAAGCATACACAGTGTTATATTTATTAGTGATCAAATGTGACAAGATTCTTTGCCATTTTTGAAAGTTAGGAGTCATTTTACCACTATGTATCTCTTTTTTCTTTGTATTTTGCATTTGATGTGCATTTGATGTGTGAAAGGCGAAAGAAAGAGAAAAAAACCCCCAAAGAACCTAAATTAGAAATAATCTCACATACAAACTAAATTCCCCCATCTATGATCCTTAATTGATCTCAGCTATTTGTCCCCAGTGCTAAGATTGTGGTCTAAGTTTCATAGCTGCCATTCCATGAAGCCAATGTTCTTTACTAAATACCATATTATACAACCAGCCAAAGCAGTATCTGTTTTAAACTCTGTCAGGAAGGATATAAATGTACATTTAGAACAAAAATAATTTAAGTTAACAAGCTTTTCATGGGTGTGTTTTAGGTGTTTTAGTTCTAGGTTATATGAAGGAAAAAAGGGAAATTATATGTTTGAATCTGTTACTGTTGCTTAGGAATGAAATCATGAATTAGTTTTCTTTTACAGCATAAATATTCTGACAAATTAACAGCCTAACACTCATGTGAAAACAAATATAGTATTACAAAGCTAAAAAATATCTTGCCTGTTTTACATGGTGTGCAAGCTGTCTCATACAAGAATATTTTAATCTTGTTGCTTTCTTCAAAATCAGTTCACCTTTCTCCCTCATAGCCACACTCCCATGCAAAAAACTGAAGTTCTGTTTTCACACAGGGCACAGTCTGTGGTCAGCCCTGCCCAGAAGGGCGTTATGGAAAGAACTGCTCCCAAGAATGTCAGTGCCACAATGGAGGAACATGTGATTTAGCAACTGGACAATGTCGTTGCAGTCCAGGGTACACAGGAGAACGGTAAGAAGAAAAAATGCCAGAACACTCTATCATCATTATTGTGGAAAAGAGGAAAGCTGGATGAATTTACAGTATTACACAGACTAGATTACTGTTCCAGTCAAAATTAAGCAAAACCTGAGCTGGTTCAATTTTAGTCAAGAACGTTACTGGAATTCAATTATATAGCTAAGTGATTTTCTTTAGCTATGCATCCATTGGTAACGATCAATTTATTATCTTATTTTTAAAAACTCTTTGCAATTTTTTTGTCCCCCCCCCCACTCATTCTGAATAGTCTGGCCACTTCACTGCAAACCATAATATGAAAACGTTAAAAAGCACTGCCCCATTTCATCTTTTACATTTATTCCTATTTTATTGTTTTTTAATCAGTTACAGCTTTATGTGAGGACATAAGTCATGAAAACTCCCATGGTTGTGAATTAAGCTGTTTGCACATTTTCTTCTGCCCGTTATTTTCCCAGTATCATCACTTCACTCCCTTCTCCCCAGTTACTATGAACTCTTTCCTTGTAAATGTTAGGGGCTTAATGTCTTCTTTTTTTCTTATATTTTACCTTCTTGTTGATATGATACCAAGAATCATTTTAAGAAGGGAAGAAGAGAAAATTCTGTCCCACAAGTATTTAAGTGAGCTTTATGCTAGAAATTAAATTCTTATCCTACTACTTCTTATGTATGTGGGATTTGTGCAGAATAACTTTCCAGTGGATTCTTTTTTAGCTATTGAGTTATAAGAACTCGCTATATTTTATAGAATCTTGCATACTCTCTTTGTTGTTTCAAAGGAATGTGTAGCAGCTGGCCATAACTCTGGCCTCTTTTCCAAACCTTCAATTATCTTTGCATAACATTATTTTATGTTATTAAGAGCAACATCCAATGGCACACAGATGCCTGGGGTGTTCCTCTTTCAACTCTCACAGGAAATATCATGTTATGTAGTTTGTCCTAGTGGATTTGATTCAGAGATGGACACTTAAGTGAATAAATCCTCACATAATAAATCAAATGGTGCTTTGTGGAATAAGCATTTGATTAAATATTATAGCAAAATTCTGCTTCACAGATCAAAATTCTGTTATAATTTTCAGAGGTCTAATATAGAAAATTGACAAAAAATGTCCTTCTTCAGAGCAATCAGGAACTGCCTGCCTTAAGTTTAAATATGGAATTAAAAAAAGAGTTGTTCTTACATCTATTCAGACTATTTTTCTGTGTAGCTCAGTAACTGTCTAGCTCAGCCTTTCTCAACTTTTTGACCCTGGAGGAACCCTTGAAATATTTTCCAGGCCTTGGGGAACCCCTGCACATTCAGGCTCAAATATAGGCCAGAAGGTACAAAATTGTTAAATCCATTTCATGTGTAGGCCTGTATGTATGCATTAACGGTGTTCTTAAACTAAAAATAAAAAGTGAAACGTACTTCTTTAATGTGAAGTTGCCTGAATTTGAAATAATTTTTTAAATAAATAGTTATCCCCCAGGGAACCCCTAGTGACCTCTCGCAGAACCCTAGGGTTCCACGGAACCTTGGTTGGGAGACCTTGGTCTAGCTCAACATTAGCAGCAGCAGCATTCATTGCATTTTATATGGAAATGAGGATGTTCAGAATTACTACATTGGTGCCCTTCATAATGGGCAATCAGGAGGAGCAACCCCTTGAAAGGAAAGAAATAGTATTCTAATTACCTTTTATGTTTAAGAGATACTCATTGTCTCCATTGCCTGACTCCTGTCAGTCACTCTAGGCCAGTGTTTCTTAAACTTTTTTCTCTCAGGACCCCTTCCCACTTTTAAAAATTATGGAGGATCCCAAAAGAGCTTTTGTTTCTTTGGGTTTTATGTATTGATATTTACTGTATTACAAATTAAAATAGACACATTTGCTGCCCCTACTGCTTCTCACAATTGTTTGATGGGATTTTAATAATGTCTTATTTTTCAACATAGGCTGGCAAATAATTTTGATTTTGCAGACCCCTGAGAGGATCTTGGGAGACCCCCAGGGGTCCTCAGACCATACTTTGAGAAACACTGCTCTAGGCTACATCAGAGTGTCCTGTTGTATGTGATTTTTTACCATATATTCATTACTGTGACATATTGATGGTGTACAGAAGCTACAATACCAAAAAGATTTTATCAGTTAGATGATTAGGCCAAGATCAAACCTGGTCTATACACTAAGTATATTTCCTATACTTGCAAAGCATGTGTTCTACCTCTCATCTAGGATGGCTTCTTAACAGCAAAGATAAATTAAAGGGGATTTGCTCATGAATTGTTTGCTGGACCTGACTGATAGACACCTATGGAGCCAACTTTTATTGTTTTGAGCCAACCTCAGTTATGTTTGTTACCCCTCTAACCTGGTTCCATTGTCTGAAGTTATCTACTTGTTTTTGTTTTTGTTTTGCTTTACTATCTTTTAGTAAACAGATGTGGTTTCCATCTGTATGAAATATTACAAACAGAAAAAATGGACTTAAGATAACATTTAAAATAATATTAGAATGTAACCACAGTTCTTAAGGGCTTTATGGGTATTTGAGTTATGGCTTTGCTGCCAAGTTTTGAGAATCATGTGAACACCCACACTTATGTCTTGTAATTGATTGACAATGATTGTTTAGATTATTTTTTTATATTTACATCATTTTTTTTTACTAAATGTCCCTTTTCTTAAACTGAAATGAATGATTATGGAAGGCTGGAAAAATACAGTTTAGCTAGTGTTTGAGCTACAAAGATTTTACAGTAGTGGGATAACTTCATGCAGATGGACTTTAAATGCTTAAGAGTTGTTTTAGATTTAAACGTTCTCTTAGCATTTATATTAGTTATTATTAAGCAGTCCTATTAAAGAGATCTATTTTCCTTCCTTCTGACTTTATGTTTACTAAATAGCTCTTTATATCTCTCAGTTGATGAAGTAAGATTTTTGTATTCCTTCTTTGTATGCATATTATTTCAGCATATCACATAATGATATTACATTTCTGCTAAATTACACACTTTTGCCCATTATATAATGCTACTAGCAAACCAATGGCAATGCACTATGCACTGCAAAAACTCCAGTTCCTTGCCATCCTTCAAAGACCTCCTTTTTCCCCTCCCACTTCAAGATTTCATGGAGCTCAAATACCGCCATGTTTCCTTCTTCACTGGAAACAGTCCTTGCTACACTACCACCTCCCTGCATGCTTTTCATCCATTTTCTGTTTAACACTGACATGAAACCATTGAGTGAGGCCACTGGTTGGTTCAGGATCAGGAATCATCAGTATGATACCCAATTATACATCTTGGTCCCAGGCTGACCAAGTGATGCTGTTGAGGTCCTATCCCAGTGTATGGAGGCTGTGTGGGTCTGGATGGGGAGGAAAAGACTCAGGTTCAATCCTGATATGACTGAATGACTGCAGGTATTTAGGCTCCTGATTCTGGGATTTAGGTCCTGGGTTGGGTTGCACTTCTCCATTCAAGACTGGTGTGCAATGTGGGGTTGTCTTGGGCTAATTTCTTGCAGCCTAGATCTGGCTGTCCTACCTTTAACTAATCACAGTATACTACATACAGCTGTCTAAATGCCGGGCATAAGACATATTTCATCAATACATGTCCTAACAGCCAGGAAACACGCTGAGACAAGGAACTGGTCCCTAATGTTTATTGATAGTACATAACAGGAATCCTAACAAACTGAAGAAGCGTGGGAAAAACCCAGACATATAAACCCCAAAGGTTAAGGCGGTCCCGATCTGTGTCTCTTTGAATGGCTGACCAATTCCTCAGTGCTACGCATGCGCTTAACAGTCTGGATGGGAGCTCCCTGCTCGCCATCCTTACTCATGACAATACATGATCTTCTTGCAGCTTCTTTGCTGACTTCTCCTATTTAGAGGTGTCCACTCTGAATATTATAGCTATTGCTACTTTGCTAAACAACTATTTTTTCTGCCATCCTTATAGAACATGTGTAGATCTTACAGAATTCTGGGATGATGTCATTATATTATTAAGTAGGTATAAAGCCTAGGTTCACTGTGCATGGGAATCATTTGATATGGTAATCCTGCTGGAGGAGTCACTTCCAAAGGCATTATATGTGTATGCATGTCTTCTATCTGTAATATCTATGTAATATCTCTGCTAGGAGGTACATATGATCTTGCTTAAGACATAAGAGCACAATTATTTGTATTGCGTGAAATTGTGTTTATATGCATTATTGTGTTTGTATCTACTATGTGTATAGTGCTGTTACCTGACAAATGAAGAATTAAACATATACTTCAAAAAAAATTTTAGAAAGTGAAAGTATCTTTTTCTCCCTGATTTTCTCACCAGGTGTCAGGATGAATGTCCAGTTGGAACTTTTGGAATGCAGTGTGCAGATATCTGCCAATGCATGAATGGTGGAAAATGCTATCATATTAGTGGCGAATGTCTTTGTGAGCCAGGACATACAGGAGAACACTGTGAAACAAGGCTATGTGCTGAAGTAGTCTATGGTCTTAAATGTGACAAAAGATGTCCCTGTCATTTGCCAAATACTCACAGGTACTTTAGATAGACATTTTTGTTGTATCTGATTGGAATAAACTTTTGCCAACTAGTCTTGGACAATATTTTTCATTAGTTATTTATAGTGGTCTTATAATGTTGCTCAACTATTGCTGTGGTGACAAATCACTAACACAGGCAAACTTCATATTGCCACAGCAATAACTGTATAACACCATGAATCCCTAGTGAGGATATGAGGGTGATATAAGAATACGAGAAAACATGTTTTTCCAGATATCCTGAAATGGCAGTTGTAGTAACAATTGTTCACAAGGATGAAGAACCTTAGGTTCCATTCTATAAATACTAATACCTAAAAAAAGGTTGATTTTTGCTATGTCTTCTTGGAGGAAAAAAAAAATTGCTAAGAATGTAGGTTTCATGTTCATGATCTACTGATGAAAACAAAGCCTCAGTTTACTTGTTTTCCCTGGCAGAGCTTTGGAAGCTTTTACTCAAATTAGGACAATAGAAGACATTAGGTAAATAGATGTATTAGGCCACAATTTGAAATAAATGGAAGAGTTTTATCTTATATCTTCCAACTGAGTGAAAGCTGGATCTGGTTCTAAAGAATCAAAGAGTACCACTTTGGACACAGAAGCTTACACAAACATAGAGCTAGGTTGTCTTTGGCTGAAGCCAACATATAAGATGCAATGTATAGTTGTTTTGGGCTTGATATGACAGCAGTTTAGCTAGGTTATTTATTTTTAAATTGAATCATGCATGGTTTGCTTAATTAGAGATCTTTAGCTGAACATTTGGCAGAGAAACTTCTAAAGAAATGCCTCCTTCATTCTCTGGCATTATTGTTCATGAGGAATATATATTTAAAAATCCCAAGTGCTTGTTGTGTTCGGTACTAGAGTTGGAAGCCAGCAACTTTTCCATTAACTTGACTATCACTATCCTCTCTAGTGATTCACTGTGTTATACAGCTATTGCTGTATAAAGTTTGCCTGATTTAGTGAATTGTCACAACAGCAATAGCTGAGTGACATTATAAGACCACTATAAATAACTAATGAAAAAAATTGCCCAAGTTGTATGTTCACTCTTTTTCCGTTTCTTGTTCTTGAATAACAATGTTCAGTAAGTAGTAGCTGGGCTGGAATGTTTATCAAGTCCTCGCACACTATATATAGAAATTAGGATTAGTTAATATTTTAGAAAATTAAGTAAATTTGTAGTAGATGTGTTAAATTGGCATTTTAGATTTACAAGAATGGCACAACATTATATAGCATTTCTGATATTTCAAGGATTGGTTTGATTCATGTTCAACACAGCTGTTCATTTATACCACTGAAAGAAAGCTTGTGCTCAAGCCAGACTAAAAATGTTCTGATTCAAATAGAAGCACATGATTATTTTTGAATGTGTTTTTAACATTTCTTCCTTTCTGTAACAAATTGAATGGATTTAGCAGTGATATGGGTATAGCAGCATTATATTGTTCATTTTAGAGTTCAGAAGAGCAAGTTGTTTGATTGGCATTATGGATAATATAGTAATAATATAATATGCTTATAATGTAGGTGAAAAATTGTGTGTGTGTGTGAGCACAAACAGCAAAAAATGTCAGAGACAATGGCAAAAATTAATTAATACTGCAAATATGTTAAGGTTTAAGTTGATCAAATTCTGACTTTTCAGTTATAGTCAAGAAGGCTTTTCTTATTGTACACATATCATCAAAGTAAACATGCCCATGTATACACCCACACACCCACAAACATTAGGCCTACGATGTGAAGCTAAGCGAAAATTTTTCAAAAATGTGCTCACCATGAAAGTGTTGTAGGTATACCTGGAGAAATGTAAACACGAACAGTTTGAATGCCTTGACCTTCTTTAGATTTCACATTTCTGTATGGACAATTGTTGCTTAAATATAGATGTCAGTTTGATCATTATGCAAACTAATTTCCTAAGATTTATTTTAAGAAGACTTAGGTATGTATATCATTCTTCAAACTCTGTGCAACCTAAGCACTGCCAATTAAAGTAACTACACCAAAGGCACTGAAGCATTTTAATTTCCTAAATCATGGATTATGATATATAATTTTGAAATCAATCAGTATATATGTGTATCATATATACTGATATAATTATCATACTTTTTGTTGTTTGTTTATTGGCTTTTTTACTATAATGTTGCCCATCGTTGGCAGACCTAAAATATCTTCCTGAGGTACACTCATTGATTATTATTTATTTCCAAACTACTGTCAGGTGTTACCATATCATTTCTCATTGCTCTAAAATAACATAGAAGATGTTTTCCTTATTTTTAAAGGCAAAATAAAAAGTGTTTAAGAATAAAAAGCATGATTCTGAAGCCCATGTGAGCTGCCCTTGAAAGCTGTTCAGGTAGAGCACTTCCAAGCATCCTCTGCTTTACCTTCAGGGGGAGAAGGTAAAGAGTGCCTGAAACAAGCTTCCTAGGAGCCAGCTCTGAATAGTTCTCCCTGCTAAAAGCACCTTTAAGTGCTGGCTCCAGGGAAGAGCCCTTCAAAGCATTTCTGCCTGGGAGTGAGATCACATCTGCATAAGTGAGACATAGGCTTTAGTCCTGGGTCAGTGACATCATCTCTTGTGCTGAAGTGGTGCTTGGGAAAGATCTGGCCTTGACCCAGTTGAGTTCTTCTGGGTTAGAAAATAACTAAAAACAGAGAAATAAATTGCAAAATCCTATTCCATTAGGTGAAGCATTATTGTCCCAGCTAGTAGAGAGATTTTGATTTGGAAACTAAAATCCACTTTGCCAATGCAATATAATTCAGTATGTTCCTAATTGCTAGAGCTGTATCTTCTCTAGAAAATATGAATGAGAGCAACATTCCCCAACTGAGATAAAATGAAGATTTTTGGAGCTGGATTATTTCATTGGGTTTGCATAATGTGTGTTGAATTTACTGCTTGTGCCACAATGAAAGTTGAGACAAAAATATTTTAAATATAAATAAATTATAATTTGCCCTTTCTTTCTCAAATATTTCAAACATATAAGAATAAGAGAAACCATTGCCCTTTTGATTTTCCATATTCTTTACACACACACACATTTCTTTCATAAGAAAAATGAAATCTTGGGGACATTTTGACTGCAGTTTAATAATAGGGATAAAGAACAGCCAACTGAAAGGAATTACATTGGCAAAAATGAGTAAGGGGCATTGAACAGAGGTCTTTTTTTAAAACATAGAAAGGATGCACTCTTCTGTCATCGTTCATTTAATATGTCTTGACTTGAGTACATTTCCCCCTTTCAGAATGCCTTAGGGAATATTACTTCAATCAGTGATCAGTCATCTTTAAACAGCCTGCCTATTGTAAACATAATTGATCTGGATATTAAGGCTTCCCTTTGGTGAGAGTTAAGCTAAGTGCTTTTCCTGCCAGAGGACCACAGAATGCTCCTTGTGTTCACTGTCTTGGCACATATATTTTAGCACAGCTGATAGTTCCATTTGTTGCAAGATAACAGCTGTGTGGTTGCCCATTGAATAAAACTGCTGTTTTCAGGTAGGAGCAGATGGTCTGACACCAGGTATGGAAACTAAGCTATCCACATTCTCGAAGGCTGTAAGAGTGCCCTTGACCTTTCCCCTGTAAAGCAACTTGGCACTACTTCTAAGTTTAAAACAAAAAAACAAAAACAGTTGCATACTAAACACCTACCAGAATTTAAGATGAAAGCTCATAGGTTCATGCAGGGTCAAATTATGTATCTGTTAAATAGACTTTGGTTTAAAGTTTTTGGAAAATGAATAAATACTGGGGACTGATAGTTACAGGCTTGCAGCTGGTATAAAGGGGGTGATTTAACCTTGTTTGTTGCAGTCCTGAGAAGAATCCCTTTCTCGAAGCTAGTATTTTCTCATTAAGTATATGGTATAGTCACTAAAGTATTGGCCCAGGCTTAGGACACCAAGGTTGAAATCCATTCTTAACCTTGGAAGCACCCCAAGAGACTTCAGGCTAGTGCCACTCTCAGCCCAATCTACTTCATGGATTTGTGTGGGAAAGAAATGGACAAGGGAGTTCTGTGTAAGCTGCCTTAAGGAAATACCTACCTACCTACATACATACATACATATTTAACCTTAAATACTAATGTTCCTGAGTATTGTGTGAGATCACATCATACTGTATTTCCATAGGGTTTGAAAAAATTATTATTTTAAACAATCAGAATACAAATTATGTTCCTGATCTTCATGGTAGCCTATTTTCTTTGTTTCTGCTGTTCCAAGGTAATGAAGTACTGAAACAATTAGGTTTTCATTTGGTTTTATAGGATATAACTGCATATTTGAATAATACCTGTCATATTTCATCCCAAAACTTAATTATAAATGTATAAATGTATTCATAATTATGCCTAAGTGATAGTTCTCCTCGGCACAGATTTTATTTTAAAGCATAAAATAAGTAGATGCTATTTTTCAACAACAACAATTATTATTAGTGGTAGAGTATTATTACTGCAGTAGTTTAATAGTAGACTGTATGGTCCTCTATTTCCCCTCCCGCGCCCCTAGTTGGGTGTATTTTTCTAAAGAACTCCTTTGTGTGAAATCCTTTGTATAATGCGTCCATTTTTCTTCATTGGGCTGTTGGTGTCATATTCTCTCCAAATGTTTTATCCATCCATTCCTTTTTGGCAGCTGCCACCCAATGTCTGGAGAGTGCTCTTGCAAGGCTGGCTGGACTGGGCTCTCTTGTAACGAGACCTGTTCCCCAGGATTCTATGGTGAATCTTGTCAACAGATCTGCAGTTGCCAAAATGGTGCTGACTGTGACAGCGCAACTGGAAAATGCATTTGTGCCCCAGGATTTAAGGTAAATTCTGATTGTTATTTCATTGGTTTTCTGCCTTTGAATAAGAAGCAGCTTCCTGTAATGATAGCTAATAGGACTATGGCATTCCTTCAGAAGAGCTGCTTCACAACACACAGGAGTGCATACAAGACACCTTTATTTCAGTAGAATATAATATACGTAGCTCTAACTGTGGAGTTCTTGGTGCTCTCTGAGCTTGGTGGTTGCTTGCTGACATTTCAATACCCAGCTAAGTAACATCATCTTGCCGACGTTTCATTACCTAACTAGTTAACATCGTTACATTGATAAGGTTATCTTTTCATTTAAAGATCTAATTAAATCCTTTTCCTTAACATTGCATTTTTGCTTATCTTTTGTAAAATGCATTCTAGGGTTCTGATTGTTCTATTCCTTGTCCTGTTGGAACATATGGAATAAAATGTTCATCTATGTGCAATTGCAAAAATGAGGCTGTTTGTTCCCCAGTGGATGGTTCTTGTGTCTGCAAAGCTGGTAAGAGAAATAATTAACCTGAACAAAATTCATACTAAACATTTAAATAAAAAATGGGATGGACCATTAAAAGAATGAGGATCATAAACAACAGAGTGCTGCTAGTTCCAGCATTCTCACACTTCACTTTCATCCCAAATATTTGAATCCCATTCACTCCACTGCAGGCTCCTTGTTTAATCCTCTTGATCAGTTCCAAAACTTTAAAAAAATTGTTTTGTCAAAATCCCTCTGAGTCTTCTCTGCCTCTTACGTATTCCTTACTCTCTTTGACTACATACTTTGCAATTCTCTTTCTCTCCATGTAGTCTATACCATATACATCATCCTCATATTTGCAGCAATCATTTTCTTCTATGCATTTTTCTCATCCACAACAGTCATCCTGTTTCCATTTTAGTTTCTTTCACATCTGTCTTTTTCTTTGATGTCTGCGTTTTCCCCAAGATCCATTCTTGGCACCGCCAAATAATGCTACATCTCACATTTAGAACATCTCATCACTCCTATAGGCTTCACTAATTATTTCAATCTTTCATAATAAACAGATCACTTATGCTATTGATCCATCTCCTATTTACGTAAATGTATGAGCCAGTTTGGTCTAGTGGTTAAGGCGCTAGGTTAGAAACCAGGAGACTGTGAGTTCTAGTCCCACCTTAGGCATGAAAGCCGGCTGGGTGACCTTGGGCCAGTCTCTCTCTCTCTCAGCCCAACTCACCTCACAGGGTTGTTGTTGGGAAAACAGGAGGAGGAAGGCGTATTAGGTATGTTCGCTGCCTTGAGTTATTTATAAAAAATAATAAAGGTGGGATAGAAAATAAATAAAATAAAATAAATTGAGTTAAGCTTAAACTACATAACTGAAACAAGCAGACTGTTCTAAGCAGATACTAACCAGTCAGCATTTTTACTCATCTCTGAATGGCCCAATCCCTTTTTCATTATTCTCCATTTTGTTCATTTGTTCCTACTCATACATTCATGTCTAACAGAATTTTATTTATTTACTGAATTTATATGGCTACCCATCTAAACACTGTGACTCTAGGCATTTCACAATACAAAAAGCATAAAATGTATAGTATTATAAAAGAACATTACAACATAGCCATCTGGATGTCAACGGAGGCTACATGATGGGGCAGGCTCTGCAATGGAGAAAGTGCACTTCCTGGGTTCCACTAGATGGTACTGTTTCACAGAAGAGACTCAGACCATGACCACCCTGGTCACTCTGAATTTATCCCCTTGATCACAAGATGTACAATTTTTCTCAAACTTATCCCTGTTTTTTCAGATAGGTATGTTTAATACCTATCACTGGAGCAGTGATAGGTATTACTCACCTATGGATTCCTACTTTTATATGCCCTCATAACAACCTAGATGATACCAATCTATACTTTCTGACATATGTGTCATCTATTTTGCTCATAACTAAACCTACACCTTCACTTTCCTGCATGGAATTCATCAACTCTACAAGATCAGAACTTTATTCAGAACTATTACATCATTCCTCTTTCTCTCAGTTGTACATGCACACACACAATATTTCCATTTACTCTTGTTTCTTTCATTTCATTCATTAATTCACTTTCTTTACCATTTTTCTCTTACATTACAGGGTGCAATCTTCACAATGCTATGGTTATCACCCGATGGGTGCATAGATGCTGACCATCATGGCTGTAGTTGATTGGAGCCCTTGTATAACTCTTTTCAGTAAACTAGAGAAGACTAAACAAGGTTACCAGTTGTAATCACATGCATGCCACAGGCAGTATTCCCTGTTAATGATTAGGATAACACCATTCAATGTTGGCACATTTTGGCTACTCTGCCACAAGTGCAACTAAAGCCCAGTTTTACCTAAAAGACTCATACTACACTAGGCCACTTAAAATCCCTAATCTAGAATCTGCTTTTTTGCTCATATACTATTGCCTACATCCCACCTAGTAGGAGGAATATGTGGTGTACTGCCATATACTCAGGATGCCAGGTGGAAGGCATTTAATTCAATCTGGCAATTCAGTTAGGCTTTCAATTCAGGTTTCAGTTTGGAGAAGAGGGGTGATTCCCTTGATTGGAACTTTACTCAGCTGTACAAATTATCAGACCCCAGTTCCAGAAAAATTGGAAGGAGTGAAAAGGAAACAAATAATTCCTTCCAGCATTTGTATTCTATCCCCCTTCCAGAAGTACCACTGCCTTTATTCTTCTAAAAATGTTCATATTCTTAGTTTTAGCCATTTCTTTGACTTTCCTTTGTACAGCCATTGCTCAACAACAACATACAAATATTTTTACAACTCCTCACCCCAAATTGCTTGATCGCATTTGTAGATCTAAAGACTTCCTATCTAGAAGTGCATGTTATGAAGTCAGCCACAACTTAGGAAGTGAGTCTCAGCTCACAAAAGCTTATGTCTTGTAATAAAAATGGTTAGTCAGAAAAGATGCTACTAGTCTCCTGATATTTTGTTACCATTTTGCTATCCTCCTACAATTCTGCCAAGAGTAATTCTGAGAATGATATATGTCCAGAATAGCTTCCTATTCAAAAAAACGATAAAAGTGCTTATCAGCTCTTATTAGCTGCTTTTATCAAGGAAGAACTTCAAAATTAGAACTCTGCACTGAAAAGAGGCATTTTCTTTTTACTGTGTCAGGTTGGCATGGAGTGGACTGCTCTATAAATTGTCCTAGTGGGACATGGGGTCTTGGCTGTAATTTAACATGTCAGTGCCTTAATGGAGGAGCATGCAATATTCTGGATGGAACCTGTACCTGTGCTCCAGGTTGGAGAGGAGAAAAATGTGAATATTCTTGTCAGGTAACAAAACAGAATCCACTGAAAGCTTGATTTGGGGATTGCAACAATATAAGCTATTGATAAATGTGTTGAATATTACAATATTATATGCTATATTTTAAAATAAAGCCTGGCCACATTATTATCACAGGTATTACTGTACGTAAAGTAACAGCTCATCCATATATCCCATTAACTGCAGCACAAGAGTGTTCCCCCATCCCTTTTAGAGGACACATCTTCAAGATGCAGCCTTTGATTCATCCTTAGCCCATCATCATATAGACAGTCTAACTTTGTTCTTTGCTGTATTTTTTTCCATCTTCTTCCTACACACACCTTGGTGTATAAACAATGTACAACACCTCATTCATGATCTTGATGATAGTGCAGGGAAGGAAGGAAGGAAGGAAGGAAGGAGCTAGACTCATTTACAGATCAAATCCATAATTTGATTATATCAATAGTACAAAGCTTGCATGTTAACTGCACCAAAAATAAATTTAATATCCTTTCATTTTCTTCTTGGCAGGATGGCACATATGGCCTAGATTGTTCAGAGCGCTGTGACTGCAGCCATGCAGATGGATGCCATCCTGTAACTGGTTATTGTCGTTGCCTCCCAGGATGGTCAGGTAAACTTGAAATTGTTGTGACAATAAGAGAGCACCATCCAAATTTTGATTTGGCTTAGCCACCCTTGTGTAAATTAATAGCATTTTAATCAATTTATGAAAGATTCAGAGTAGATTATGTATTAATGAGTCCAAACTATATGTGGTGCAGTTCAGGTCAATTGCATAAGCCTTTCTCAGAAAATTGACATCTGGGGAGATAGTGGTTCTCTGGAAAGGAGTGATTTTATCTAATTAGTTGTGGGCCTTTAACTTACCATGACATAAACCCGTTGACTGATTATGTGCCATCTCATCATTTTCGACTCCTAGCGACCACACGGATAGATTTTCGCCATAACATAACCCATGGACAAAATCTATTTCCTTTGCAACTGTGTAATATTTAAAAGGCATATACAACATGCTGTAAATTGCTTCATGTGCTTCTGAATAGAAGACACTTGAGAGTATCTATTAATAGAGAGGCTACTGCATTCTGCATGGGACGCGGTGGCGCTGCGGGTTAAACCGCTGAGCTGTCGATCGGAAGGTCGGCGGTTCGAAACCGCGCGGCGGGGTGAGCTCCCGTTGCTAGTCCCAGCTCCTGCCAACCTAGCAGTTCGAAAACATGCAAATGTGAGTAGATCAATAGGTACCGCTTCTGCGGGAAGGTAACGGCGTTCCGTGAGTCATGCTGGCCACATGAACCGGAAGTGTCTATGACAACGCCGGCTCCAAGGCTTAGAAACGGAGATGAGCACCGCCCCCTAGAGTCGGATTCGACTGGACTTTACGTCAAGGGAAACCTTTACCTTTACCTTTTACTGCATTCTGCACTGGCTGAAGTTTTGAAATTTCACTGCTTCCATTCTTGTAAGAGTCCAAAATACTGAAGATTCACTGTTAGGATATTGTTTGTGTTTTGAGGACATCGATCATAGTATAACCTGGAAGCCCTAATTAAAAATGTTATTATATTCTCCAGGCATTCTCCAATGCTCTATTGTATTCTGGTGATTATGCTTCTGGTACCTACTGCCAAACTAGAAAGGTATGGCAATTTGATCAGAAGAAACTCAGATTAATCAGGCAGTTTCTAAAAAACATAGTGGTCTCATATGGTCAAATATTATATTATAGCTATTTTGATAGGGCCGCTTCCAAATTGTGTTAGATCTGTCATAATCTTGTTCACTCCAGATTTTAAAGTTTCATGGTACACTGTGTACTAAAGCTGAACCTTTCTATTTATTTAGCAAATATTTAAAAATATACTTCTACCACCACCTTAACAGAGAAAATTACATAATTACAAACTTACATATATAGACTTCATGGTATGGTCAGAATATTTAACAAGATACAAGAAAGGTACACACTGAATTGTATTACAACTGCAACTCTGATGCTAGCAGAAGAAAATATCATTATTATATCTACAGAGTTAATCTTGGCAACTCTTCTATAATCTGACAGTACCCTAAAGAGCTGTTTCTGAAAATAAGCTTTCCATTTACAGGTAGTCTTTGACTTACAACCACAACTGGGACCGGAATTTCCATTGCTAAGTGATGAGGTCATAAAGTGAGATGTCACATGACCACATCGCTTAGCGACGGCAATCCCAGCACTTCCCATTGCTGTCGTTAAGTGAATTCCACTGGTCATTAGCCAAGGATCCACCCCAATCCAAGCCATTCTGGGTCTGGTCCCTCCCAGCCCTGAGCCTTAGTAAGGTACTTTAAGAGGACTGCTTCCAGCTCCCCCACCTGCCTGTCTCTCCCGCATCTCTGCCCTTTTGGCTGCCCTGAACCTTGCCTTGTGGGGCGGCAAGCAGCCTGAGAACTAACTGCTGTGGCTCGGGCTTCTTGGCATGCTGCAGCTCTGAGGCTGCAAGAAGCCCTTGAGCTGCAGCGCAGCAGAAAGCCACCCCTGGAAGCCTCAGCTGCCCCAGCCGAGTTCCAGCCACAGTCACCCTTGCCACCTTGCACTCCAAGACCCCTGCAGCCCTGCACTTCAGGGCACTTCCGGTGCATGGTCTGCAGCTCATGTTGGAAGCTGCTGGCCATATGTGAGGCTTTCTCCTTCCTCCTGCAAAGCTCCAGTGTCAGATCCTGGTACTGGGACCGTCCTGGTACTGGGACCATCATACCCAGTGCCACAGTGCAGTGTGAAGCCCAGCCCCAGCCCAGCCCAGCAGTGTGACACAAAGTGCTTCTTGGTGTGAAGGGCCAGACTGGGCATGCCTCATCAGCAGCAGCAGCAGCAAGAAGAGGGAGAAGGTCAGCTGGGGAAGCAGAGCTCAGGGCAGCAGGGCTCTTGGAGTTCAGGATGGCGAAGGCAACTGTGGCTGTTAGCTGAGGCAGCTGAGGCTTCCAGGGGTGGCTTCACACTGCACTGTGGCTCAGGGGCTTCTTGCAGCCCCAGAGCCACATGCCCAGCAGCCATGCTCTGGGCTGCTTGTAGCCCCACTGGACAGGGTGCAGTGCAGCCAAAAGGGCAGAGATAGACAGGAGATAGGCGGGTGGGGGGAGTTCAAGCGCTCTTGAGGTCGTAAGTGCAGGTGGGCTGCCCAGCGCCTGGATTTTGATCACATGACTGCAGAGGCACTGTAACAGTCATAAGTCCATTTTTTCAACGCTGTTGTAACTTCAAATGGTTGCTCAACAAATGGTCATAAATCGAGGATTACCTTCTGGTTTTCTTAATTAATGTGAAAGCTGCATTTCATTATTTTGTTTACATGAAGAGATGTTTTTTCTGTTTTTCTTTTCTAATTTAATGATTAAAAAAAGCTTCTTATTGTGTTCTAAATATCACACCAAATGACAAATCTGGGATATAGCTATTTTAAACCCTATCTTCATATTTCATAGTTCAAATTCACAAATGCCAGAATGTGTGTTATGTTTGACAATACTGCCACTTGTCTTTGGGCAAGAGTGTTTTTGAAACACCCAATACCAGGAAAGTTATCTTGCTTGTATCATGTTACATTTCTAGAAATTACTGACATGTTTCTCTGTTTTAATATTGAATTCAAATAGGCTGGAATTTATTTACTTAGAGCATAAACATATTATACTTAAGAAATAAAACTATACAGCAATAAAACCAGCTGTTCATGATTAAAGATAGCAGAGCATAAAAAATGTATAGGGATTTCTTAGTAGGATTTTTGCATTTGTCACAATACAATCTGATAATCCAATGATAGGCCAAAAAATAAGGATTGGAGGCCTTTTTAACACTTGAGATCCATGACGGGTATACTTCAGATTTTGTTGAGTCTCCATCACCAAGCAAACTGACCTGATTCAGTTTTCTAAGGATAATGAGTCACCAAGAGGCATTTAATTAATTTAATTTAATTTAATTTATTTATTTTCTCTCTCACCTTTATTATTTTTACAAATAACACAAGGTGGCCAACATACCTAATACTCCTTCCTTCCTCCTCCTATTTTCTCCTATTTCCTATTTTAAAACACATATAGTATGTCAGATTTTGCTTATTGTCAATTCTTGTCCCCTTCTGGTCATTAGTATTTGAACCAATTTACCAAACACACGTAAATTAACAATTTTAAATTAATTCCTCAGGAGTTTTTTTTCATTCATTCTTGCTACATTTAACTTTTTATAACAGAACAACGAAAGCGTTCTTAAAATTGTCAAGCACAGATGTAGTCTTCATGAACATGTTAAATTGCAAAGTGAGATCCATATTTTAACATTTCTTCAGTTATTCCACCTACAGACTTATCATTGTTCAACCTAATCACAGCACTGATTACTTTCTTTTTATCCATTTTTTTCTTGGACCCTAACATTTATAGTATTTCTTTCAATTCTGTTATTCAACATATTATTATCATTCCCGTGCAAATCTCTGATTTACTCCTTCCCAGCCTTTCGTCTCTTCAGTTTCATCCAAACCAATTTTATTGCTTTTACTTTTAATTCCATTCACTCTGCTGAAGGCTGTTTGTTTAGCCCTCTCCACCCATTTCCAGAACAGGTTTTTATTTAAATAAAAACCATTCTACATTTTCTTTGTCTCTTTTAATCTTAACTGTTCCTTAATCACATTAATTGCACTCTTTGCAAAAATCTTTTTCTCTGTATACACACTATCTTTCCCTTAATCTAATTCTAGCAATCATTGTCTTATATGTACTGTTGCTCATCCACAGCCACTTTCACTTCACCATTCCACCAAGCAACTGTTTTCATACTTCTCATTACTGTAACTTCACCCACTTTGGTGGTACTCTATGATGTAGCTCTCTTCAATATGTTCCACATCACAGCAGCTTCCACATCTTTCTGTATTCTCATGTTCCATTAATACTGTTGGGAAATTAGTCTACTATATCTTCTAAAAAAAATTTTATACAGGGGTCATGTTCTACTTTCATTCTACTTTCTTTTATGTCTTCCCTTTTGTTTCATGTTCATTTGTTTCCTAAGTTCCTTTCTTGACACTATCAAAATATAGTCTGTTCCATATTCAGATACTCTTATCACTCATGTATATTTCAGTAATTCTCAATTTTTCATCAACAACAATAAAATCAAACATGCTTTTAGGTTTACATTCATTTCTATCATATATGAATATAACTCATGTAAATGAAACAAACATACATTTTTCTAAGCAGACACTCACCAAACAGCATTCCCATTTATTCTTTGGTCTTCCCAAGGCCCTATCACTTTTTCTGCTCACTCTCTTCTTGTTCCCATCCATCCATTCCTGTCACCTAGCAGAATCCATTTCCCCCTAGATAACATTTATTCAGAATGTTGCACAATTTTCCCCCAAACTCATCCCTGGTACTTCCATTATCATCTTTCAGTGGAACACAACATGCAATTATAATGAGCCATGGATTCTTACTTTCATATGCATCCTAAACAACACTAAACAACACTATTTCATATTTTCTGTTATATACTCTTTCCCTTCATTCATGATTTAACCTATACCATTATTTCTCTGCATGTATTCATCAATTCCACTACACAATATCAGCTCGCAATATCCTTTGCCTTTCTGTTACTTTCACAGACTCACAACATAGCTATTTTTATTTCATTTCACTAATAAATTCATGCTCTTTACCATTTATCCGTCTTACATCCCAAGGCATAATCTTTTATATACTGTGATCATAATAAGAAGGGCCCGTAGATATTGATCTCTGTTGCCAGTCATGGCTTTGTTCAGTCAAGACATTTTAGCAATGAAGCTAAAGTAATAACTAGGTTTCCAGCTACATGCAGAATTCCCTGCTCCGAGAAAAGACATACAAGTCAGTTTTGGCCATTATGCCAAAAGTACAGTCAAAATCCAACTATACTCAAAGCATTCTCATGTGGTTCAATGCAAGCCATGTTTTCTAATCTAGAACTACCTTTCCAGCCAACAAACCATTGATCCCATCCCACAAACTTGCAGTGTACTAACACAAACGCAAGATACATATTAAATATTTATTTATTTATGTATTGCTTTCTGTCCATCATCTCTCTCTCTTTCTCACTGGTAAAGTAGCTGAGAGATAATGACTGTCCCAAAGTTATCCAAAGGTTCCATGGCTGAGTGTGGACCAGCACTATGTCTCTCCTGTCCTTGTACACACCCAAACTATATTGGGCTGTAGTTTTAGGATAAAAATGCATTTAGATTTATGATTCATTTACAGCTTCAAGTTGTGAGAAAAGAAGTAAAGAACATTTCCATATGAATTCTCATGCTCTTTTTCTTAATGTATAGATTAATAGCACTCTATCTGTGAGTAGTCATATGTAAAATTAACGTGCACATTTTACATGTACACTTTAAAATGTCTTTGGCAATTGATAACTTCATTTTGTAATTTGAATAGCACAGATAAATAGGACAGGATGGAAGTCTCAGCATTTCAGTGTAACAGCCCTAGTCTGTCTTTTTTCCTTTGCTGGGATTAACAATCCTTGGTAGGGATGGGTTAATTCACCAAACTCAATATGGCTCAGGTTTTCATTTTTCTAATCTAAAAACTTCTACTCCCTTTCCACATAGCAATTATTTCCACAGTTTGCATTTAAAAAAACAGATATTGGTCCATATTGTTTTAATGCAGATTCTGCCTTGCAATCCTGGGAAAGAATGTGCGTGGTTCAAGGAACTGCAGACAGGTGCCACATTTGCAGTCCTGCACACTGCAAAGCATATTTTTGCTTTTGAATCCAAAGTCTTGCACAACCCCAGTATTTACTGCTTGTGAAGAGGGCCTTCCTTTGACCTGTTTATACCTTTGAAACATGAGCAAATATATAAAATATCAGTTAATATGCACTCCAGCAGCTGTCAGCATGGATCATTTACTAGATCCCAACAACAGAGTATAGAGATGAGGTTTTCCACATGTCAGTGTTACCACAGTGTTTCATAGTAGTATCATGGTTAAAATATCAAAAGTTTTTTTTTAATGTAGACTACATAACTTTATAGCAGAATAGATAATATCACCCAAGTAATCATTCCCTTCATTCACACCATTGTATGTGCTATAGGAATGCTAATTTAGAAGTGAAGCTCTTGGCATAGTTCTCGGAGTTTGAGGATTTCTTCAGAGCTGCTTAGCTGAAGTTTATCATGACCATTTTGCTATTGCCTAGCAACTTGTAAAGGCCGTAAAAGAGTTCTTTGTCCATTTTCCTGGCAAAACATTTCCTGACTGATCTGTTCATCAGGACTGAAATTAATGGACTTATTTGCTAATAATTCTTTTGTTTCATAAAATGCATTTTAAATATTCAGAGTTTGCCCCCAAAAAGCATTATCTGTGTGATTTTAGTGTAAAAGCTTTCTGTGCAAAGCACTTGTGCAATACAGTCATCTATGGGCTGAAATATCTACACATTAAGGAAAAGCTGTTTGCTGACATGTGTTCTTCAGAACATGAATGTATACAAGTATGTTCCTGTTCCTAATTCTTTTAACAACGTTTAGTTAAATAGATCTATTAATAAAGACATACAGTATGTAAGAAAACAAATTCATCAGGGAAATTTTCTCTGAATGTGTACAAAAACAGTACAGTTTCATTACCAGTTGGATATATTGTACAGTTTAGCATGTAACACTGCATTGAGCTTCCCCTTTACTTCTGAGCTGCAAGGAAGATTAGGGAACTTTTTGCATCCATTTATGCAGTTTTGTAACTTCCAGCCATAGAATTAAGTAGTTTTTATTTTAAAGAAATCAAATTAAAAACAAGCTGATTTATTTTTAACAAATCATAGTTAATACTAACCACAGTTTAGGTTTCAGGCATAATAAAAGTAGAATTAGAGGTTCTCAGTCTCATCCTCACTGTTGTGCCACAGAAGGAGAAAGGAAGAACACACAATTTAAGGCTATCTGTAGATAATCCTCATTTTGCTGAACTGTAATGGGTTTGGGATTGTATACAAGTGTAGCCATAAATGCCATTTTAGCTTAATTTCTCTATGCAGGTACATTATTAAATTTCATTAAGATATAAGTATGTGTAATGAACTCATATGCATCTAAAATCTATTAAAATATATGTACTTGAAATACTGCTTTACTTTTCAAAATAATACATTTGCTTTTGATTTTTTAACTTTAATTAAATTATATATTTCTAATGTATTAATATTATATTATTGTGTATTAACAAAAAGAATAAATTATTTATTTGTTAACAGAACAGTCCTACATGTATACTCAAAAATAAATTCTCTTCAGTTTAGTGGTAGTTTATCTGGAGATGGGAAAGAACAGTAAAAAGGGAAAAAACACCATCTTTTAAATAAACCCTGTTTTGTCCTTGTTTAGCCCCAAAAGAAGCAAAAATATTCTCAGGAAATCTCTTAAAATGTTTATTTCAATCCTATGTACATGAATCTCTATATCTAAGCTTAATATTTTTAAAATGTAGCAGCACAGTCACATTTTTAAGGTGTGATGTTTGCACAGCTTTCAGTGGATCTAATGAAACTCAGTGTAGATGCACCATGGAATTTAATTCAGAAGCAAATTTAGGTGGCTCAGTTTAAAATTCTAGTTGAAAATGACCGTTCTAAACTATTGAGAAATAAGTTACTTTGTGACCTGATTCAGAAAACTGAGCTATGCAGACAAGTATCAGCTTGTGAGATGTTGATGGTATAACTTCTTTTGTGTCTTGATGGTCAGTTCAAATTCCATTGAAATTTTCATTCCGTCAGGGAAAGTAGCCCCTTTATACTTGTTCAGTATCCTGTGTAAAATTAGTTTCTGAGTTCTTGTCAAATTTCAATGTGATGCATTTTCCACTACAGTTAACTCTGCAGTTATTTCTCTAGCAGATTTGATAAAAAGACCTGAGATGTACTGTAAAAGATTTAACCTACATTCCCTTTCATTCTAACCAAGAAAGATATTTTCCAAACAGGATTCTGTTCCCAACCCCCATAGAGTTATTATATGGATAAACTGTAAGTAGGTTTTTTCTTAGTTTTACTCTCCTTTATTAAAGTGAAAAGGAAAGAGAATAGAAAAATACAAATATCTGTATTAGTAGCTTTCAAATATAGATGTAAATTAGCAAGGTAACAAAATAATTCCAGACATAATATACAATATATGATTTTTTTAAAAAAGGGAAGAAAGATTAGTTTTACCAATCACATGAAATAATGTTATGAAATTACTTTTATTAACTGTAAAAGAAAGAGAGACTATAGTTCCAATGGATTGTTTTGTGCAATCAAGTAAATTTGGCTTCCATTACTTTTATTCAGTTAATTTTTTTTGTCCCAATGTATATATTTTTAAATAAATAATATTTAAAATTATTATTTAATATTTGCCCTACTAATAGATTAAACTGGGATATTTAAGCTATTTAAAAGATGATAGAATCACAAAATATATTTCAATTATATAATGCTGCAAGGCAACACATTCATAAATTGCAGATAAAGGCAATTTCAACTGCCTGGGAAAATAAGTAGGTCTTGATCTGAAACCCAAAAGGTTCCATTATTGGAATCACCTGAATAGCGTATCACTATCTAATGAGACCTATTCTAGTTACCCAATCATTTTGATTTCTTATTTCTTACAGCATTTCCCCCTTTCCCCCCTAGTTTGAACTCATTCTCTCTCTGCTTTAATAAGAGGCTTTGTTTAATCACAGTGTCCCAAAACTTATAGTACTTAGTGTGGCTTCAAATATAGTAAATAATCAGATATACATAAATAATCTCTACATTGGTCAGCTGGGCATAATTTTAATTTAGCTTTTGTGTGCTTCTAAATAGATGACTGTCATTTTGCTTTCAAAGAGTTCCTCTACGTGCACAGCCCAGAAGTATTCTTGGAAATATGTACTTGAACTACCATGTTGCTTTACAAATTGCTAGCTTTTCATTTAAAAGATAGAAATAGTCAGATGGGGTATAGAGTCTAGCAGACATCACTTGATGTGTTAATAGGTATATAGAAGCCTACAGGAATCATACTGAGACTCCAGGCTTACATTACGCTTCCTTCACTATTTTATTTCTGGTAGTTTTGTTGATCTTCTAGTATTGTTAATGATAACTGTACATATTAATTGTTTGCAGGTATGCATTGCGATAGTATATGCGCTGAAGGGCATTGGGGTCCAAACTGTTCATTATCCTGTTACTGTAAAAATGGAGCATCATGTTCTCCAGATGAAGGAATCTGTGAGTGTGCACCTGGCTACAGGGGTACTACTTGTCAAAGAAGTAAGTTTCCTGTTCCTTGTTTACTATGACTATAATACTAATATATAAGCAAAGTACTTTATTTTCGGGGAAAAAATCTTACAAAATATGTCGAGATAGTAATTTTACCACTTTTTCATTTGTAAATTTGCCATATATTGTGTGTATATAAATATTCATATTGGCCCCATCATCCAATGTTAAAAAGAACTATCGTCATATATTTTTAAAAATTATATAGTTGAAGGAAGCACCACTAACTGTCTCTGCTAAATTGGACAAGATAAATTAATCAAGATGGATCCAATACCCACAGGGAAGCTGATAAAAATAAATAGTCTGTTCTGTTTGGTAGCATCATCCTGGGTATTTATGACAATTCTGAGCTATTTACCCCCTGGTAAACTGCATATTCCTTGTAGCTACTAGCATTGACACAGAGAGCTTCTAAACCACTTGGCCAATTCAAAGCATGGTTAAGGGTATGCTATCAGTGAAACTATTGTATGCCACTTATATTTTAGTGCAAGACCAGTAAGAAAATGATATTTATTTTTAAAAAATAATACTAAAGTAGAATCCACCTAGAAGAGGTAAGTAGGAGAAATTCTTTCCCATTGATGGCTTGCATTTATAATTAATTTGTTGACTTATTAAAAATCAGCTGAAGCAAAAGGTTTGAAGAGTATTCTTTAAACATATGACAAAAAAACTAAAATAGGAAAAAAGTAATGATTTTATACATAAGAAGAATCACAATAATGAAAGAGGAAGAGGGTAATGATTAAGGAGGACCAACTGAAACAAAACAATGGCAATAAATGACCTAATTGTGTGGTATAGGAGCCAAATCCTGTTTTAAAACCACACCTTTGGGAAATATTTCTTAATATAATTTGGTTATATTGCTTTATATTTCCATTCTCTACTTCCCACTCTATTTAATTACTAGCTGTTCTCTGCTCTAATTCTCATGACTCTGTCTACTCTTCCTCCTAGCCTGATCACTTTTTTTCCCAGTTGTGCTTCTTTTCTATCCCGCCTTTATTATTTTTACAAATAACTCAAGGCAGCGAACTTACCTCATACTCCTTCCTCCTCCTATTTTCCCCACAACAACAACCCTGTGAAGTGAGTTGGGCTGAGAGAGAGTGACTGGCCCAAGGTCACCCAGCCGGCTTTCATGCCTAATTTAATTCTTCTAAGCATTTCATGTTAGCTATTATAAATTGGAATCTGACTCATGACTTGAGAATTTATGTGGTAGTCTAGGATATAGAAACTGGTGCATCTTAATTAACAAAATACTCATGCATCTTAATTAACAAAGTAACCTGAGTGGTTGATGTTAAACCATCCCTTTATTCTATAGAATATTTATTCCATCAAATTTACTCCCACATAAACCCCATTGAATTGAAGTGAAGCTACACAGCAGCCACCCTTGATGGATAGTTTGCAAGACTAGCAACAATTGTTACCATCTCTGTTGACTTTCAGAGTTACTCATTCAGTTGATGCAGAAGCACTGTAAATTAAATGATGTAATGGCATTATATCATAGGCATAGCCCAGGGACTTGCTCTATTATAAGACAGTGTAACATTTCAGTATATTCAGGACAATGTAGCATTTTAAAAGGATAGTTGCACTAATTACGTTTATACAACTACAGCTAACTTGGATGAAGGGAGGAGGAAGAAATTATGGATGTGCCATACTTTTACTGAAAAGCTGATGCAACTGGAATGCTTCCCCCCTCCCCGGGAACTTGTTTCAAGCTTGTCAGGCCAGATGACTTCTAAGCAATTCTAAAAATCTAAAGGCAAAAGTTAGCTTTGTAAATATGAATTACTGCTTAACAACAGGCACTGTCAAAGTCAAGCCTGCCTCTGACTCAGAAAGCGAAACTCCTTCTGAGTGAGAGGAGGAAATAGAAACCAGGAAAATGAAACTTGAAGATGAGCTGGCAGTGAGGGAAGATTCCAAGGCACTGATTGGCCAAGATTCGTGGGAGGATTCGAATCCTCCAATCAGCGTGTGCCAATGATGGGCAGAAAAGCACGTGAAGGAGAAGGCAGCCTGATTGGCTGCAGAAGGGTCTAGGCGTGCGAAGGATTGGGATAAAAGGCAGATGTGTGAAGAGCAAGCTGCTGGAGACAACTGATCCTTTAAGCCTGCAGCTTCAGCAGAAGAGTCCCTATCTGCATCGGAGACAGTGTCTGTTGCCAAAGAGGAATCAGTGCCATTGCTCCGCTCTGAAGAGGACTTGAACCCTGCCTCTGCTGCCATCGAGGATTCTGTATTCACCGTGCCCAGCAAACTCAGCCTTGCATCCAGCCTTGAAGCTCCGCAGTCTTCTGCGCAGTTTCCTTGTGCCTTTGACTCTCAGTTCCGCAGCATGCCTTTGGTGCAGTCCAACCATGCTACGGGTGCTCAGCCTTGCTCTGAAGTTTTGCACTTACCTTGTTGTGGAACCGCATCCCAGCCTAGTCTTGCTTCAAGTTTCCAGCCTTGCTTCTAGCCTCTAGTCGAGAGAATCCAGCCCTGTCCCGGGCTTCCAGCTGAGTCCAGCCTTGCTCCGGGTACCACGCCTTGCTTCAAGTCTTCAGTTCAGAGAATCCAGCCCAGTCCCGGGCTTCCAGACAAGTCCAGCCTTGCTTCGAGTCCCCAGCCTTGTTCCAAGTCTCCAGTCCAGAGAATCCAGCCCAGTCCAGGGCTTCCAGCTGAGTCTAGCCTTGCTCTGAGTTCCAAGCCTTGTTCCAAGTCTCCAGTCCAGAGAGTCCAGTCTAGTCCAGGGGTTTCAGTCGAGTCTAGCCTTGCTCCAAGTTCCAGTCGTTCTCCAAGTCTCCAATGTTGTCCAGAGTTTCTAGTTGAGTCCAGCCTCATTTCCAGTTTGTAGTCTTGCATCGAGACTCCAGTTACTGGCTTCCAGTGTGATGTGGGTCACCAGCCCCACCAGTGTTCCAGTACCAGAGCAACTCAAGTACTGTTCCAATTTGAGACCTGTGTCCTCAGCTTCAGCAACACCTTGTGTTCCAGTCTCTTCCAGCCTCCAGTTCTGTTAAGAAGTTCTTTTCAGCTGCCTTGTTGTGGCTCAGCTGAGCTTGTTGAACCCAGCTCTTTGTACTTCAAGGACTTACTTATTGTAAATAGCTATTTAATAAATAATATTTTTGATATTACTCTGCCTGGTTGCATAGTCTGAAAAGGACAGGTACTTAACTTGATGCATTGCTTATTATACTGGTTGGTTGTGAAAAGAATGCCAGAATATTAGAGATATAAAGAAATAAATTCTACCCAACAGCTTATTTCTTCCTTGGTCAATCCAAATGGTGATATATCTCTGAAGAAAGGATTGGTGTATTGTCATAAGAGCGAACTGGATTTTTTTTAAGTCATGAGTTGAAAAACAAGCAGCAGTGTGCAGCTCTCTGCTCTTGCCCTTATATTGAGAAAAATCTTTAAGGGGCCCAATTGCAGTGATTTCAGTCTGCTCTAGTTAGAGAAAAAACAATACAGGTAATCCTTGACTTATGATCATTATTGGGACTGGAACTTGCTAAGTGAGGTGGTTGTTAAGTGAGTCATGCCCAATTTTATGACCTTTTTTGCTATGGTTGTTAAGTGAATCACCACAATCATTAAGTGAATCTGGCTTACTCCATTGACTCTGCTTGCTGGGAAGGCTGCAAATGGTGATCATGTGACCCCAGAATGCTGCAACCATCATAAGTGCAAGCTGGTTGCCAAGCACTTGAATTTTGATCACATGATCACAGGGACTCTGCGATGGTCGTAAGTGCGAGGGCTGGTCATGAGTCACCTTTTTCCAGGGCTGTCGTAACTTTGAATGGTTGCTAAATGAATGGACGTAAGTCAAGGACTACCTGTATTATGCTATTGACAATTATGACAAGAAAAAGTATAATTATGAGAATAATGATTTTATATACAGTGACACTATAATAAAAACAATAACAGCAATTTTAGATTAACTTCACTGTGTATCAAGCTGTTTTTAAATCTCAAGTAGTTGTTATTTTGGAGGTAAAACTCTGGAAGTTGAAAAAAATACTGGAAGAAGCAATAGTATATTATTTTCATAATGTTGCCAAGAAAACAATACGAATGTGTCCATAATGTCAGTAGTTGTTCAACTGGACCTGGAGACCAGCTTGATTTGAAGAAGACTTAATGCTTTTAACTATATGAAACAATCTGCATAAATGAGAACTTCTCAAGTATTTCCAAGTCTCTCCAATGGATCCAGATCAGCTCTGTTAGATTTGATAAGGATGTGTGGAAGGTGAATATGATGCCATCTTCATTCTTCCAGTTTGTTCTCCAGGATTTTATGGTCATCGCTGTAACCAGGCGTGCCCCCAGTGTGTTCACAGCAGTGGCCCATGCCATCATGTGACAGGATTATGTGACTGTTTACCTGGTTTTACTGGAGCTCTCTGTAATGAAGGTAGGAATCATAAAATAATTATAACATATTTGCAAGGCTTGTAGAAATCATTGGATGAGTTGCTGTACTGTGAGGAGCACAGCATCATCCAGTAAATGAGATATACAGGCCTATTATTTATGGTCAAACAATTAAATTCAAATGGTGGCTCTGCATTTTCAAACATCTTTTTCCTTGCTATAGATAAATTTTATTTTATATTTAAATACCTACAGTATAGGTATTCTTTAAAAATCACTGTTCACCTTGTGGCAAAAAAATTGGGTGGAGTCTGGTACACCTTTCCCACCTAATGTATCTTTGCCTCCTCTGATGGAGTGAACTGCAGCTCATGGAAGCTGATGGCTTTGTTAATCAGAAAAGATACTTCCACACTCCTCCTAATTTTTTTGTTACGTTGTGCTGACAAGAAAATATGTCAGGGTAATGGTTTTCCATGTATGATATTTTTACTTACTGAAATAATATTGAGTACTAAGTGAGAACAAGGACTGAAGAGAAGGGGGATGGTGAATGCACCACACAGGAGGAAGCAAGGATAAAGAAAGAAGGAGGAACAGAAGGCAGTAGTGAGTCCAGGACCATGGGAGGATGTGAGAAATCTGCAAAGACAAAGAGAAGGAAACCAAAGAATGGGGTGGGAGGAACAAAGGTTATAAGAAAAAATGGCAACTCCTACTTAGCAATCCACTCAGCTACTCACATCTGACTATTAGTATAAAACTATCTAAAAAATAAAAATAAATACAGATAAAGTGCACAGGTATAAGAACGTAAGAATTCATGACCTCTGTAACTCCTTTCTATAGTTTGTCCAAGTGGCAGATTTGGAAAGAACTGTGCAGGCATTTGCACGTGCACTAACAATGGAACTTGTAATCCAATTGACAAGTCCTGCCAATGTTATCCTGGCTGGATCGGTAGTGATTGTTCCCAGCGTAAGTACTAGCATTTCCTTCTTTGGGGGGTTTCTGTTTGGGGTGTATTTCATTACAGTTTAGTTCAGTTTAATATTCCTCTAGTCATTAAGAACATATTTTTAATGCAAATAAAATGATTAGAGAAGCGTGACTAATATATCTCAATAAATTTGCATTTCTAATAGTGCATTATATATATGCCATGCGGATTTTTCACTTTTGAAAAATTCAAACTTTATGATATAGCCATCGATATAAATTCTATAAATAATTCAGTAGACCCTTAAACATATGCTGTACAAATAAAGAAAAACTTTCCTGTATTTTATCCATGGAAAGATATTCACATAGAAGAGGCTGGAAAATATGGAGCCCTCCTATATGTGTGTAAAAAGACAAGCACAGCTCTAACAGACTAAAAGTGCAGGCTTTTTTCCCCCATGCCTAGTGTTTTGGAGAGAAGTCAAGCTTCTCAAAGATGCAAGTTCTTTCCTGTACTGTAGATTCACAACTTTTCTAGAAGAAATATGTAGCTTTGTAGGTTCCCCACCTACTTGCCAGCTGCTAACAGATAAATAGAACTCAGAAAAAGGCCAGGATGGCTGGAGGGCAAGATTGTTGCCCATTACAGTGCTGAACTGCTGACTGGCTGATGGCACTGGAGTCTGGTCTGTAATGGAGAAGGACCTGGCATACTTGAGCTTAGAGCATGTCAGTTCCTCTAAAGAAAACATAAGGCATAATCTGGTAAAAGTACAGCATGGCAGAGCTAAAAGGAGAACTGAGTTGTCATGGGACCATCAAAAGGAAAAAGTCAGCAAGAGAGCAAAGCTAGAGAGAAACAATCCACAATCTGAGATAGAAGATGAAGCTTGGTTCCAAGTGACTCTTCCTCCAAGAGACAAACAGCTACAATAAGAGCTAGTAGGATAGGAAAACACTGTGTAGAGCAGTGTTTTTGAACCTTGGTAACTTTCAGATGTGTGGACTTCAGCTCCCAGAATTCCCCAGCCAGCTTGCTGGGAGTTGAAGTCTAGACATCTTAAAGCTGCCAAGGTTCAAAAACACTGCTCTACACAGTGTTTTCCTATCCTACTAGCTCTTATTGTAGCTGTTTGTCTAACTAATAGGAAGCATGTTCTGTAGTGGCAGGTAAAATAAGTCTACACAAGGAAATTTTCAGGGAAAAAACCCAATCTTCTTATCAAATATGATATTGTAAAATATAATGACCAGATTTTAACTTAGAAGTATGATTTTTTTATGGCACAGTTTTATTTTAGTTTATATGATAAAGGTTCACAAATACTTGTAGTGAAAGGGACACGACACTGGGCTTCATTTATTTGTCATTAATTAGTTTTAATTAATCAAATAAGACTATGGTGTGTTTCATTTCAGCTTGCCCTCCTTCTCATTGGGGCCCAAACTGTATTCACACATGCAATTGCCACAATGGCGCTCACTGTAGCACTTATGATGGAGAGTGTAAATGTACACCAGGATGGACTGGTCTCTACTGCACACAAAGTAAGTTATGCATCTTTACCCTGATAATTTATTCTGGATGTCAGAAACAGCCAGTAATATCAAAACCAAAATTTGGGAGCTCCTGCTGGGTGACAAAAAATCAGTTTGCAGTTTGTATTGCTTTCCATTTTCTTAGAAGGGGTTTCTAATGCCTTGAAGTAGTAGTATTCATAAATCAGCAAGTGGTACTGAACCAGAATGAGGTATTAAAACTTTACAGCTAAGCATGTTTCAAAAATGATTAGAAGTGCATCAGACGTGCATGAATATAGCACCCTTGTGTTCATTTAAGCAGCCTGACCTTTTAAGACTTCTGCATGAACCTCCCCAAAAGTGCCAATGCTCTAAGAGTCACAGTTGACTTGCATGAATGGATTACACAGAAGCCTGAAGAAAGTCAGGCTGCTTTAAAGAATTATGGGGAAGTTCTGCAGTCATACTTTCAGATGTTCACATAACATATTTTTCATAATCATTTTTAAAGAGTATGTAGGCCTCCTAATATTTTTATTAGTAATGGAAATTACTTCTGAAACAATTACTGATTTGGAGGTATGAGAAGGGGGCTTGTCTTTTGAATATCCATCTCCTTCAGTTATAATAATGATATGACTTTTACATTTCACCAGAATTACATAATATTAGGAAGAAGTGCAGAGTCATACTGTTACTCTGTGTTACTAGAATCATTAGTATTCAAGCTTCTTTTCTGCTCTGATGTTATTTTATTGTTTTATAACTCTGGATTCTCTATGCTGAGAACAAATGCAAAAACGTTTTCTCTCTTGAAAATGTATTGGATTTCTTTCAAAGTAATGAAATAGTGAGATTTAGAACATAGGCTATGCAATTATTTAGGACTATACCCTTTAAACATAATGGGCCCTTCTAAGTCAGTCAGTCACCATTTTTATTAGACAAATGTTTTTTCAATTATAAACACTTTTAAAGAATATAATATTTTATCTCTTCTTTAGATTATGAATTATGTATTTTCAGACATAGGTTATTTGCTTCAGAGTCTCAGTTGTTGAATATATGCTGCTTTATTTTATTTTCTTAATTTCTTCTTCTAGGATGTCCACTGGGGTTTTATGGGAAGGACTGTGCATTAATCTGCCAGTGTGAGAATGGAGCTGACTGTGATCACATCTCAGGCCAATGTACATGTCGCACAGGATTCATGGGAAGACACTGTGAACAGAGTGAGTTGGAAACTCTTCTTACACATTGTTAAGATGAGATGTGTGTATAATTAAAACTTACTAAGCTCTTTTTCTTACTAAGACAATGCTGACTATATTAAAATTTCATATTGATAACTAATGGATAAGACAAAGACAATGGTACTTCATACATTGTAAACTGTATTGTACACATCCTGAATTCAGTCTGTAATGAAGTTGTTTAAAGTTTTATCTTAAATCATGATTTTTACTGAATTCAGTGGAATTAAGAGTACATAGTTAGCTCCTTAAAATGCAATTCTAGGCAGTCACTGGCATACAAATTCCATTGAAATCAATAGAATTATATGTAAATGGGGTGATTAGGTTTCAATTCTAGTTGAACTTACTTTCAATAACATTTCATCATTTTTTTAAAAAAAATCTTCTACAATGAAGCTACCAATAAAAGTTAATTTATTTTCTTTTTCTTTTCCTTTAAGAACTGATATATGTTCTGAATACTATAGCTGGCTTTGGCATATTATTAGGAACATTTTACCAGTATTTTTTCCCTTAAACTTTGTATTTTCAAAAGAAAACTGTTTACAATTAATGCCCAGGAAACTGCATTTCAGCTTTAGTTAATGCATTTATTAACATGACTTTTTATAATGTATGTAAAATATCACAAGAGAGATGGAAGAAATTATTTTATTCCGCAACCTGATCTTCTGTGGAGCCTTTTAAGAAACCTGGGGACAGCATTATCTTTTATTGAATGACTGTTACATTGTACAAGCACTTATCTTAAATTGTATTTGATCTGCATTTATAAGCATCTTTCAGCACATCAGGCTATGCCCAATGTCTTAGATATAATTTCTTATGATGAAACTTTGCCATCTGGTGGTGACTGATAACATCTACAAGTTTTCTGACAATAAGAATTTATTCATAGGGTTTGATTCAGAAAAGCTTATATATTAATCTGTAAACAAATGGGACCTTGTTACACAGAAAGACTTCCTGTCATGAAACAGGACTTCCCTTTCTCATTCTTCCTCCTGCATGCACTCGATTCTTCTAAGATCTGCTTTTCAGAGAAGGTGGGGAGGGACATGCTGTATGGGAAATGAAGTCTTTTCTGCCACCAATGCCTGCCTTGCTGATCAATGGATACCCATAATGTAGTATATCTTCATGCTCCATTACTATGAATTTGGAAGTCCCAGTTGTACTCTGAGCTGCTTATAGTCACTAGTATTTGAGAAGGGTCTATGAATCTGACTGCAAACTTGAATAAGGTAAAAACATAAAAACGCCATGTGCTATTTCTTGCTTTCTAAAGAGTGTCCCCCAGGGACCTATGGCTATGGTTGTCGGCAAATATGTGACTGTCTGAACAACTCAACTTGTGACCATATCACTGGAACCTGTTATTGTAGCCCTGGCTGGAAAGGAGCAAGATGTGACCAAGGTAATATTTCCTAAAAATTGCTCATTAAAAATGCTGACAGAACTGCCTCCCAAAGCTTATTTGTGTGGGCGCTGTTGCTATTTCAGTTTTCTGATTAGAAGGCGGATCATACTAGATTGTAGCAAAATGTGATGTGTCTCAGCAGTGCAGTCCTGGCCATTGGTGAAGAACACTGAGAGTTTTAGTTTCACAATGTGCAGAGCTTACAGGATCCCACCCCCAGTCCTATATATGCATAGACAGACACAATTCATTATCTTTTCATGACACTGATTTCTTCACAAGCATGATTAGGATCAGACTTAACACACAGACTAATGCAATGTTTCCCAACCCTGGCAACTTGAAGATGTGTGGACTTGAATATGCTGGCAGGGGAATTCTGGGAATTGAAGTCCACACATCTTCAAGTTGCCAAGGCTGAGAAACACTGTCTAATGTATGTTTAATCAAAAGTAAACGCTTTTACATTAAGAGAGGTTGATCTGAATTAAGTATGTTCAGGACTGAAAATTAAACATCTTCCTATTTGTTCCCAGTAACATTTCCTAAACAGTCCCCAAGCTGTATTAGATACTATTTAGCATTCTGCATAGAAAGTGGAATGGCAGTTGGATTCCCAGGGGCCTTAATTTAGACGAAGAGATATACCATGAAAATTTCTTATTCCCATCTAGCACTTTATATTTTACAGTACCTGACCTCTCCTGTAACATTTATAATCTGTAAAGTTGTTTGGAAATTACCTCTATTTATTCTATTGTGACTAACTTTTATACAGATTATAAAATGTTTCATAATTTTTAAAGGATTAAATTATTATTAATCTATAGTAATCTATCATGTGTGTCATTTATTTATTTTTATATCTTCCCTTTTTGTTCTAGCCAGTAGTCAGGACAGCTGACAATAATTAAATTATTGATGATGAAATATAATTAAATTTAAATTAAATACATATATTAAAATTACAAAAGTATTATTAATTAATAATTAAAACTTGCCAAAAGGAAGGCTAAACATAATATATTCAATAATAATTCTTACATAGCAACATAATAATTCTTATGTGAAAGCATAGTTTCAAAAAAAAATCTGAGTACCAGGAATTTGGTATGTTTTCAAGCATATTTAAACCATTTATAAATTAACATATACTAGACGTTTTCAAAACATTTTGCGGCTGAAATGTTAGGATCCCCAAATGCCTTGTTTAAACCTTAGAACGGCCATTCTGAACTTTGTTCCAACCTTACAAGAACAGTATCCATTTCAAAATGATCTGTTCTAACTCAAAAGAGAGATATGGGAAAAAAGGTTGGAACAGTCTCAGAACTCTGCCAGTGTCAGGGTAGCCTTACTTCGAATAAGACACGGACTCACTTAGAGGGTCTAAGGATTTCCGGGTTTATTGAAGCAGAATGCATACGGAGAAAAAGACGGGAATGCGGGCGTGGTAGCAGGGTACCCCGTTTATACCCTGGTGGCGGACCTTGTCCTCCTCCACCCCCCATTGTTCCCCAAGCCGGGTCCGGATGGGTGATTTGAATTGGTATGGGTCTGACGATGGGTGATTCGGGTGATCTCCGATGGTTTCCTTTGTCTCTTTGCCTTCGTCCAGTGCAGGTGCGTCCCCCGGGGTAATGTGTGGGAGTTCCCCTGACCTGTTAATGGTTTCCATGTCCTGTCCGAGGTGCGCTTCTATTGTCCTGGTGATTGTTTTAGGAGTTTGGGTGCTTAAGGGATGATGTGTGTGTTTAAAGGGTAATGGTTATCCCTTCCTCTTTCCTGATGGGCATGTTCCCCGTTGTGATGCACTTATGCCTTGCAACGGGGAACATGACAGCCAGTAGGTTAGAACTGAGTTTGGAATGGACAATATTTTCACCCTGAAACACGTCACGTGCTTCTAATATGTATTGTTCAGCTTAGACAATCAAAAGAAAAGTATGTCTTCTGTATACATAGGATCTCTTCTATATGTTTATGACTGTCTTTTCATTTCTTTTGTTTTTTGCAGCAGGAGTTATCATTGTAGGAAACTTGAACAGTTTAAGCCGTACTAGTGCTGCCATCCCAGCTGATTCTTACCAGATTGGAGCCATTGCTGGAATCATAATTCTTGTCCTTGTTGTCCTTTTCCTGCTTGCATTGTTCATTATTTATAGACAAAAGCAGAAAGGGAAAGAAACAAATATGCCAGCAGTTACCTATACACCTGCCATGAGAGTTATCAATACAGATTATACAATTTCAGGTAGGGCTACAGTACTGCAAGTGTTAATTCTATTCTGTTAGATATAATTTTAGCGAAGGAGATTTTAAAAATTCTCTCTGTGGTTAAGGGCTTTGTACAGTATTAGAAAATTCTATAGGAACAGAGGGCTTTGCTATGATTGATTGACTGATTATGTGCCATCAAGTTGTTTTTGATTCCTCACAACCACATAGATATACGACAATGCTATGAATAAAGATGAAGATCTAGAAACTTTTCTGTTTCCCTCAATACAACATTTTATAGTTGAAATTCTTCAGCATCTTCTACCTGTTAACCACTAACTTTCTGTACAGTGCTTGGCTGTAGTAATTGCAGTCTACCCAAGTAATGTCTTTAACACAGCAACGAATAATATTTGATCCTCCAGATGTTGTTGAATTCCAGTTCTCATCTGCCATAGCAAGAATGGCTAGTACTGAACAAGGATGGGAGTCCAATAACATTTGGAAAAGTTCAGTTACCCTGTCTTGCCTTATCAGGATGATTTAGAGACAGCCATTTCAGTAGTTTATGGGGAACCAAATAGATTAGCCTTAAGCATTGTTAGAGTGCCTGCCAATGAAATTATCTGTTATTTAAAAAAGAAATTTATATGTGGGAGGAGCTGTGGGAAAGGAATGGATATTTCTAAGATTGTTCACAATGTGTTACACTGCAAATTATATGGATAAAGCTTGGAAGCCAGTATTGTATCTGCTTTGACCTTTTTAGAGATTGAGAAACAATTGTATTTTATTTTGGTAATAAGATGCATTTGAAACATCCACACAAAAATTTATGAAAGGCCAGCAGTAATCTGGAGTACGAAATAAATAGATTTTAGAATGCAGAGAGATGCATGCATTTTATTTTCATAAAGATCTGAAATATTAATTGATCATTTAGTGTATTTAAAAAAAAATCATTATCACTGAGGAAAAGACCAAACTAAGTTCAGAAGATGCATTTAGGAATGAAAAAGGATTGCAAAGCAATTATATAAATCATTCCTAATCTATGCTTTAATTCTAGGAGAGCTATTAGCTAGTTCTTAAGAGCTGTGATATAAAGCTGAGGATGGGCAATGATGAAGCATCTCCTTTTTTTCTTTTCAGAAACCATTTCTCACAGTAATGGTGGAAACACTAATAGTCACTACTTCTCCAACCCCAGCTATCACACTCTAACACAGTGCTCAAATACAGCAAATGCCAACAACGTAGATAGGATGACTCTGTCAAAGGTAAGAAAATAAAAAAGGCTGCATACTACTATGCTAATATGCTATCTCAAAAAAGACTACACTTGTAAAACACCACACTTCCAATTGCATTCTATTACGTACTATCTAGCCTTAGGGCTGTAATAAACTTGATTCGATTATCATTATGTACTATTTTTTTTTATTTGAAACAGTCAAACAAGAACCAACTGTTTGTGAATCTTAAAAATGTGGATTCTCAGAAGCGAGGCCCTGTCATGGATTACACAGGGACATTGCCTGCTGATTGGAAGCATGGAGGCTACCACAATGAACTAGGTATAAAAATAAGAACAGCCAGTTCTGAGCATCATGCTATAGATTTTAGAAATTAGGAACAATTAGTGCAATAAATGTAACTATTACCAGCAGAGAAAACTACTAGTTTATTTAGGTTTTCTTCTTCTTCATTATTTACAGGGGCTTTTGGAACTGACAGGGGTTGTATGGGGAAATCTTTGAAAGGTGAGTATGAAATTTCCCCAAAGGAAAGTACATCGGCATATAGTAGATTTGTTGAAGCTAAGCAACCCTGGACCTGATCCCTTTTCTGGATGAGAGCCATAAAAAATATATTAGAATTATAAATTAATACTGAGAATATGTTAATTCATGAACCAGAAAAATATGTTTTAGCACTATGTAATTTTTCTTACATGTTGCATTATTCCTGAACCTATAGAAAAAGAATGCAAAAATTGGTTTTAATCTTTGTTCTTTTTTCCACTTTGAATTCTTTATATGTAAGCACATTGGTACTCCAATAATGCTACTGGTTGTTTCAAAGACAAAGAAATCAGGTTATTTCCAAAAACACAGATGAAAACAATAATATATATATATAGACACACACACACACACACATACATACACACACACAAACTATATATATAAAAATATATATTTGAGATATTACTACAAGGCTAAAACTTTTTTTGTTGTTGTTTATTCATTTAGTCACTTCCGACTCTTCGTGACTTCATGGACCAGCCCACGCCAGAGCTTCCTGTCGGTCGTCAACACCCCCAGCTCCCCCAGGGACGAGTCCGTCACCTCTAGAATATCATCCACCCACCTTGCCCTTGGTCGGCCCCTCTTCCTTTTGCCCTCCACTCTCCCTAGCATCAGCATCTTCTCCAGGGTGTCCTGTCTTCTCATTATGTGGCCAAAGTATTTCAGTTTTGCCTTTAATATCGTTCCCTCAAGTGAGCAGTCTGGCTTAATTTCCTGGAGGATGGACTGGTTTGATCTTCTTGCAGTCCAAGGCACTCTCAGAATTTTCCTCCAACACAACAGTTCAAAAGCATCTCTCTTCCTTCTCTCAGCCTTCCTTATGGTCCAGCTCTCACAGCCATATGTTACTACGGGGAACACCATTGCTTTAACTATGCGGACCTTTGTTGTCAGTGTGATGTCTCTGCTCTTAACTATTTTATCGAGATTGGTCATTGCTCTTCTCCCAAGGATTAAGCGTCTTCTGATTTCCTGACTGCAGTCAGCATCTGCAGTAATCTTCGCACCTAGAAATACAAAGTCTTTCACTGCTTCTACATTTTCTCCTTCTATTTGCCAGTTATCAATCAAGCTGGTTGCCATCATCTTGGTTTTTTTGAGGTTTAGCTGCAAGCCAGCTTTTGCACTTTCTTCTTTCACCTTTATCATAAGGCTCCTCAGTTCCTCTTCGCTTTCAGCCATCAAAGTGGTATCATCTGAATATCTGAGATTGTTAATGTTTCTTCCAGCGATTTTAACTCCAGCCTTGGATTCCTCAAGCCCAGCATGTTGCATGATGTGTTCTGCGTACAAGTTGAATAGGTAGGGTGAGCGTATACAGCCCTGCCGTACTCCTTTCCCAATCTTAAACCAGTCCGTTGTTCCGTGGTCTGTTCTTACTGTTGCTACTTGGTCGTTATGCAGATTCCTCAGGAGGCAGACAAGAGGACTTGGTATCCCATACCGCTAAGAACTTGCCACAATTCGTTATGGTCCACACAGTCAAAGGCTTTAGAATAGTCAATAAAACAGAAATAGATGTTTTTCTGAAACTCCCTGGCCTTTTCCATTATCCATTGGATATTGGCAATTTGGTCCCTAGTTCCTCTGCCTTTTCTAAACCCAGTTTGTACATCTGGCAATTCTCGCTCCATGAATTGCTGAAGTCTACCTTGCAGGTTCTTGAGCATTACCTTACTACTGAAAAATGAGGAGCAAAAGCTACCATACAGTGACAAATACTGACAAAAATGTATTAATTCCTTATTTTAATGTATGTTGTTCTTGAGGATCTTGCTGAAAGTGTCAGGACTTTATGTAATACATGCATTAATGAAGAAGGAATAAGAGATTCTGTACAAAAGTCTTTGCTTCAACTTCCCTAATATTTTCTTCCCTTGGCACATACATTTATGTTTTTATCTAATTTTATTTATCAGAGTTGGAAAAGATTTTTTTGGCTGTTAGGCCCATCCCCTGCTCAGTCAAGCAATCCATATTAAAATATTCCCATAGATGGCTGTACCACCTTTGTTCCCAGTAAATATTAGCCTACCACCTCTCTGGTTACATTTTTTGGTTCTGCTGGCAAAAAACTATGGATCTTCATTATTCTGTGTCCTACACTGAGGCTAAATGTTCTGAATTCCTTCAGTCTCTCTTCATAAGGTTTAATTTTTCTTCCTTATTCTCTGAACCTCTTCCATTTTATATGAATGCTAGAATTGTGTCCAGAACTTTTTATAATACTGAAGTGGAAATATTACTCCCCATGACTCAGAAACTATATTTCTGTGGATGCAGCCTAAAATTATGTTGGCTTTTTCTACACACTCATCATGGGACTGATTTATATCAAGTTTATAATCAGCTACTATTCCAAGGACTTTGATTTTCATCAAATTCACTGTGAATAGTTGAAACAATGCAGAAGAAATCTTTGGCTTAGCATGAATTAGTTTGTTGATTTGTTTCACTGTATATTGTTGTACAAGGTGTGCTAAAATAGAAACTTGACAAATAACCAAAACATTTTTAAAGAATAATACTAATTTGTTGTTCATTGTCATTCTACAGTACCATTAAATTATAATTTTTGTGTTTTCACAGATCTAATAAAAAATTCTGAATATAATTTAAGTAACTGCTCCTTAAGTAGCTCTGAAAATCCATATGCTACTATTAAAGATCCACCAGCACTTATGCCAAAAAATTCAGAATGTGGATATGTTGAAATGAAGTCACCAGTACACAGGGATTCAGCCTATGCAGAAATTAGTAACTCTGTTTCGTCTAACAGAAATGTATATGAAGTTGGTAAGTCCCAATTTTAGTAATTTTACCATTTATGCCTTTGTTCTGTTTTTGTTTCGTTTAGCTTTTGCTTCTGCATCAACAGTCTTGTCAGTTTCTACAACTCCACCACATATTTAAAGGTACTCTATAAATAAGGGTAATGAACAACATAATTTAAAAAATCCTGAATTAGAAGGCATTAGTGATTATCATTATGATCTTCTACTCTGTATAATTGTGTAGCTATCTTGAATTTTCATAATTAAATACTGTTTTAAGATGACTGCAAATTGTTTAATGCCATTATCGAAAGGGCCTGGGAATAGGGGAAATACATTATTTTACAACAGAAATCATTTTGAGGGCCACATGAGGACTTTTTACACCTCCAACAAAGAAAGCTGATGTCTATCCTTTCAAGCACATTCTTTGGGAAGTCCAGTATACTCTAAATACAATTTTTTGATGAATCAACTTTAATCTCAAATCTATTGATACCATTTTAACATTTGTAAGGACATGATAATGCCCCTTGATGAGGCATTATCAAAGATTCTAGTTCTTTAGTCTGTGTTTTGAATATCTCACAAGTGTCCATTTTAAAAATATTCTTGAGCTTTTGATAGAGATATGTTATGGGTTTTACTTCTTTCGTGGATTCCTTCAAATAATTGAGTGTCTCAGGTGCCTTTGAAGCAGCCAAAGCATCTGGTCCATATTGGTCCATTAGAACATGCTTAAGTTGAAGATACCACCACTGTTATGAACTGGGAAGACCAAATTCAATTTGAACTGAGGAGAAATCCTTAAAACATCCATTACATAACAATTGGTTTAAAGTCATAATCCCAGCTTCTGCCCAAACTTTCCAGTAGAACATTTATCACCTATTTTTAAAGTAGATTTTTTCCCAAAGAGCTAGGTATTCATGAGTTTCATTATCAAAACCCAATATACACTCCAATATGGCCCAAAGATTTCTCACCACACTCACTCCTGGAAATAAAACACCTTTTCTATGATTGATTGATTAGATTTTTATCCCACCTTTATTTGGGGGGGCAATTCAAGATGGCATATATACCCCCACCTGCCCCTCTTTCCTGAACTGGCTATTGCCTTGCACTCTGACTAAGAACTGTGGAGCACAAGAAGGCCCTGAGTGACATTGGCCTCATATCTACCTGCTACTGATTGAGACAATTGAGGGAAGTTGCTCCAAAGGAGTTTAAAAGCTATGGGTGGCAGGCAAGTGGGGATGTCTGCTTTCCTGGCAAAGCTCATTGCTAGCAGCAGCTTCCTCTCTTTGAGAGCCCTGCTTTAAAGCATGGAGACTCTTAAAGGAATGATTTCATTAATTTTCATTAAATCTTATGATTCTTTCCCATTTACAATATCAAAGTAACAATACATGCATTTTTTTTAAATTGCAGAACCAACAGTTAGTGTTGTCCAAGGCATTTTAAGTAATAATGGACCTATCAGCCAAGTTCTTTATGATTTACCAAAAAACAGCCACATCCCTTGCCACTATGACCTGCTGCCTCCTCGGGATAGTCCTGCATCTTCAGACAAAGATGAAAATAGTGAATGACCCTTGATGAACATAATCAAGTTATTTTGGAAAAGTGGAATCTAGTTATTCTCCTTCTTCTGTTTGCCTACCTACATCCAGTAAAAATTTGCTGTACATAAAGGAGGAGAATCAAACTATGGTTTGTATACGCGCATTGCTGATGGATAGATGTCAAGTTTGGAAGATCATGTCAGATTTTCAACACACTTTAAAAAAGAAACAAATGCCAAACATTTACACTGTGATGCATTGGCTCAGTATCCAAGCTTGCAGAGCACTGCTTGTGCCAACCCTACTGCTGTTCCTCAGAAGGAACAGCCATCTTTCACTATCTCAACTTATATATGTTGACATACAATCAAGACAGCATAATCTGCCAAATATTCACTTAGCCAAGTCACCAGAATTACAAATTATGGAGTGGGGGTTGTAAAAAGAAACCAATATCACTTTTTCTATGGCAAAGATGATATAAAGAGAGAAACTCAGAGTATACTTACCACAATGCTGGACTGATTTGAAAACCCCCCAAGATACTTATCACATTGCTGGTAATGGAAATACAATACAGGAATAATTTTGAATGGGAGTGAATCAGTGAAACTTGAATGAATATGCCTGGAGACCTGTGTCATGAAATGGGATTTGGTGACAAGTCATGCCAGTCGTCAGTTCAACTAGACAACAAGTGGCTAACTACCGTATTTGTTATATGTGAGTAATATATAACAAATACATATATCCATAAGCCTTTTATAAAGATATAAGTTAAAGGTTTTATTTGTACCAAAATGTGTTCAATAACTGGATAAGAGAACCCAAATATAACAAATGTACATTTTGATTGCGAAAGGGTTTAAGTTTATCAACAAGGAACAGTATTTTCACCTGAAATCAGTTGACCCCATCTTTGTATATTTGTTGAAAAGGTACCTTTTTATGATTGGTTTAGAAAAAATATGCTTAAGCTGGACTTTTGCATTGCTGATAACTTGGCATGTATAACTTACATTTCATTAACTTGTATCTGTATTTTAAAATAATATAGCTGTGTTTTCTAGTGGTTTAGAACAACAGTGGTGAAATATTATATTTTATACCCTTGTCAACTCTTCTCATTTCCAGCTTCATCTGATTTAGAAGTTCTGTTTTTATGAAGAAAAGTATTATTTGAGTACATCAGTTTCCCAACAAAGATAGACTTGAAAGTTGTATTTAACCGGTGTGTAAACTGTGGCAATCGTCAGATTTTTAAAAGACAGGTTTAATATTAGTGCAAGGGTTGATTTATAAGGAAAATATTAAATTGAAGAGAACTTAGACTTGATTAATTTTTTTATTCAATAACTTTAACATCTCTGTTTCAAAGGCATTTTTATTATGCTCTAATATGCCAATAGCTGAATTTTCACATAAAAGGTAAAAATTGGTGAATAATCAGCTCCCAATATAGAATTGTTCAATGTAGCTATCCATTACTATATCATTTTTAGCCCTCACAGTAACAGATTATTCCTTAATATATGTATTAAATGTAATTGTTGTTTTTTCAGTTTACAGTTTCCCATTTTCTATTACTTTCCATTTAATTCCTAAAATTGGTAAGTCATACTGTATATCATAGGGCTATTAAATTAAAAGAAAATGTGTGTGATTCAGATTGAACATAATTGCAAGCAGATAATGGTAGTGCTGGCAAAGAAAATCTTTTCTAGGTACTCCAGATATTCTTAGACTGAAACTGAAACGTGTTTTATTCTGAAGGCATTCTCCAGCAAAAAGTGCTGCCATAACTTGATTTAGACTTGGTATGCAATGTCTTTGTATACTAAAACACATAATATGCTTGGAAGATGCAAACCTGAAGGACAAAAGAACAGTTTTTAGAACTTAAACCATACAAATACCTTGCTGAAGGATGAGATTGGAATAGTGTTTGAAATAGCTCTACAGGCTTTTGTATCATGGTATAAAAAGCTTGCAAATAAAGACTATCTTTTTTTGAACCTGACTTCAGTCTTAATTTCCCAGCAATTTAAGAGTCAAAAGAATTGGCTTGGAGATAAATCCTATTATCACTGAAGACTTCCCAAATTTCATTTTATATCATATAAAGTATATAATGGAAAATACCAGTAAAGGAAAAGACATATAATGTACATAAAATCTGGGCCATTAAGTCTAGCAGGGTGCTCAGCAGGGTGCACAGTGTCTCAGCAGTGTCTCTGTTGATGCTGGCCAGGCTCCCTATCCCAAAATTCCTGTCTTTGTGCCAATTCTTAAAGAATTGTAAATGTTTATTTGAATAATAGAACACTAGGAGGAGCCTACCTAATATTGTAAAATCATTGCTTTGTTTAGCTCTGTCTCATCAACAATGGTTATTCTTTTCCCAACCCTTTCCACTTTTTAAAATTAGATACGGTAAATGCTGAACTTGATCGAGCACTTCAGATAATAATAACAACAACAACAACACATGGTGGATAGTATATGAGCAAGGAAGTTCTGTAATTAGACATGAAAAATGGCTATCATGTCCTATGTCTAGTACAAGATAATCTGTGAATAAAAAAGCTGAATATACCAAGTACTATCTAACCATTGCAACATGGTTGACTGAGTATGTTTTTAGGACTTGAGTGATGGTTTACATTAACTGTTTAATATGTGTGTATAGGTAGATAAAGTTTTGACATTTCCTTGACTTAGGATATTTGGCTTAGCCCCAGGCATGAATATATGTTGAAGAATTGTAGGCACTGCATATAATTTAACTCCTTCTATTCTTACAATAGGCTAGACTAGCATTACACAGCATCTAGTGTTAATTTCTTCCATGTTTTTTGAAAAAGTCTTGGCAGATTATCAGTTAAATCAGATGGACAGGAAGGAGTGATTTATATCCTTCCAATTTGCCTTCTCATAGGAAAACCAGCATAGTACACTTATGGCCCTTAGACCCAGGTAAATCAAAACAATCATAGGCTCATTAGGAGAACATAATTTGAGTAGGAAGTCATAGACTTTCAGTTATTGTTGGAGTACAATTCTACCATTCCTGAACATTGTCCTTACAAGTTTAGATGACACCAACATCAAACAATATCTGGGGGATATCAGGTTTTCCCTATCCTCTGTTAAAGAAGCCAATAAAAAAAAGATAAATCTAAATCCACCTGTGGGCTGCTCTCATTCCATGGAAGTATTATTAATTCAATAATATCAGGATTTAATGATTTAATATTTACCTGCAAATCTATCTACAACAGCTAAAGTATACACTGATAGCACATAGAAATGTGTAATAGACAAGTACTGACAAAACAGTGTCATAACGTTATTGCACAGAATATTTTGATGGAACACATCTATTCTTAAATTTAATATTTTGTTTTCCAGAGCACTCTCTGATTTGTTGATTATCTTGATTTTGAAGTCTGTATTAGGAATTATGAGCTATGAGGCCTCAGGTGTAAGATAGCAATATCCTTCTTTCTGTGCTTTGTGAAAAAGTTTAGCAGATTATAAACCTTTACTTTTATTTAGTAAAAACACTTCTTGCATTTTCTATTTCTGAGAAGCATTAGTCCCAGAAAAGTTTGATTAAACTTCAAGGCCAGAATTACTTTTCATGGGAATGCTAACAGGTTCTTTTCCTGTTAGAGCTAGACACAGATTTCCTTACATGCTTACAGATATTAATAGTAGCATGCAAATGTTCTCAATATGCTTCTCCAAAATATCTGAATTAGTCTGTTCTGCATGTCAGAACACACTGTAGCAATGCATGAGGGACAATAAACTGAAATTGGAAATTGGGGAGTATAATGTTTAATATCTAGTATGTGGATGTTATCTACAGAAGGAATGCAAGACATTACAATTGATGGGCTGAGTACTGAGTACTTTGCATCCACCCAAACAATTTTGCAACCCAACGTTCTTTAGGGAAAGCATTTTTGATTGCAGCAGCTGCAGGGCTAGCAAAATAAATACCGTCAGCCAGCAAAATCATTGCCAGCCATCCAAGCACAAGATTCATGGAAACAGCAGAAGACTGGTAACCATAATAGCGCCCACACCCAGAATTACAATCATATTACTTTGAGACACCATTAGGGAATAGAAAATGCCATAATAGAAATTATCTAAGGGGGAATCAAAGAACTCTAACTGTGGTAGAAACAGATTTTAAATCTCACAATCCATAATTGATAGCTTTCTGTTATATTGTTACCATAATTTTATTAGGTTTTAGTACATTATTGTGTGGAGGAGTAACTATTGTCTTTTTATGTTTTAAATTGAAGGGGAAGTTGTGATATGTTATTGCCACTTTAAGAACAACTTCTATATAAAATAGGCTTCAGGTTTAGTGTTCGTCATTCCTCTTTGAAATATATTAAGTGGTAATAAAGACTCTCCTGATACCAACTATGAGGGTGTTACCTACAGAAATGCAAGACATTACATTAGATCAGAAGTGGCTGCAGATTCCTGAGCCTTACAGAATAATTCAGGAGGGAGAGAATAATACTTTTTAAAAAGCTGACCTGAAGCACATGGTGAAAATAATTTCATAGCTTATCTGTAATTGAGGGTTGTGTTCCACCACCCTTTACCTCTTGTCAGGAAACTTAGCAGAGGATTGGAGAAGATGGGAACAGTAGTTACAGCTGTACAGGACTGTATCAAGAGCAGATAAAGTCAGATTTTTTTTCCAAGTTTCTTTCCTGTTACCTCTGGTAGCAGAAGCAGCCCTGGAAATATGTAACATGAGATTATGGTAAGTAGAAGAAATGAAATTCCTACTTTGGAAGGGGACCTGTTTTTTATTTAAATCTTATTGCAATAAAAAAAAATCTGGATACTATCAATGCTGCGTTCATGCACCAATGGATACTGAACAAATAGATTTATATGCTACTAGCAGCAGAGAAGGCAAGGAACTGTGAATTCAGAAATATGGATGCAAGATAAACTTGTTGATTGATGCAAGACTGACTGATGCAAGGTAAACTTCTGATGCAAGATAAATTTCTATTTAATGTTAATGTGCTGAAAGAGATTGCTAAAAGGGGCTGACCTAGAGTTGCAAAAAGCAATGCCAGAAGCAGCATTTACGAAATGTGTTTGTTCTGTGACACAGGAGAAAGAACAGAAGACCTCTAAAGGGGATTTATTACCTTAAAGAGAAAGTAAAATAGGACTAAGAAGACCTGTGAAAAGGAAAGTATGTGCTTGCTGTAATAAATCTCACCCTTCACACATTTGTTGAGTATTTGGAATGAACTACTACAAACATGGGAAATTGAATCACTCTTCCTTTGAATGTAGGATAACAGAAGTCAAAGAAAGAAAAGCTTGATTTTTCTTGGTTTTTGCCAGTAGGATCTTTCACAGAACTTCTAACATTGATTCAAGACCATAGTACTCTTAAATTTTAAAGGGACACCTTCTACAGTTAGAGTAGAGTACTGTGGTCTCAAGTTGGACATTGGAGCTGAAGCAAGTGTTCTTCCAGTTCATTATTTGAACGAGTTAGCAACTTTTGAAGAGTTATTTCATTGTGATGTCAAATTGGTTGATACTGTGGTTTTAGAATTGTGTGAGAGAACTCTATGGATGAGCACAGCACAACATTTTGGTTTTACATTACCAGCTCATTGACTGCTCCATTGCTAAGGAGGGAAACTTGTGTTAAATTGCAGTTCATATGTTGAACTGGTATGTTGGAAACTAAGCCATCTGGGACTAAAGAATTAGTTACATAGCACCCTAGGGTTTTTAAAAGGTTAGGTCACTTTGTGGAATATATCACATATATACAAATGCCCCAAGGGGTCATATCTACAGAGATATGCCCTTTGCAGTGTGGGATAAGTTGAATACATTGGACTGGTTAAAAAAATATGAGATTGTGGTTAAGGTGAATAGACTCTCTTCATGGCTTCATAGTTTAGTTTTCATTGGAAAGCAATTGTGGTCTTAAGAGTCTGTTTTGATACTAGAGATCTGAATAAAGCCATACAAAGGAAACATTTTTCAGTTCAATTGGCAGGGAAAAACACATTTTAAATGAAAAGGGTAGATACTGATAAGTTGGATGAAGAATCTTCTGAATTATATAAATTTAACACATCATAAGGAAGATTTCTTTGCCTTCTTTTTGGTATAAAACTTGCCCATGAAGTATTCCAACAAAAAATGTTTGGGGAAATTGCTGGCATTCATATTGTAGCAGATGATATGATTATTTTAACTACATCCACAAAAAAGCAACAACTTATCACTGGGAGTTTCTCTGTTTTGAAGGGAGTTGCATGGTTGGAATTCAATTTTCCATACACCAACTTTCTGCCACCTATGAGTTTTTTGGTGACTGGGTCCATAAATGTAGAGATAGTTAGCAGAGGGATTCTGCACATTTATGTCCTTAAGTAGAAGACCTATTTTACCTGCCACTACAGAACATGCTTCCTATTAGACCAGTGTTTCCCCAGCTTGCTGGCTGGGGATTTCTGGGAGTTGAAGTCCAGCTATCTTAAAGTTGCCAAGATTGAGAAACATTGAGTGAGACTGATATTCTCAGGGCTTTCATTCCTTCCTCTCACATTCAGCTCTTTTTCTTTTGACTCCAGCTCTTACCTGCACTGTACCTGAACATTTTCCACAATGGAGAAGGGCATGCTATGGACTTAACATAGCTTCCACATTGTTACATTGTTTTGTAAACAGACTTTCTCTTTATTTTCTTGCACAAAAAGATATATTCCTAAATTTAATGTTCCCTGCTCCATACATTCTTTCTGCTGTATAAAGCTATCTGCTATCCAACAACACTCCCTCAGAAAGGACAGGTACATGGTTTGGGGAAACCATTTATGTTCTGTTGCCATGAAAAGGGCACAGATATGGCCACAAAAGTCACCAGGACTTGAATGTCCTATGTGTCCTTTCGTCTTTCCTTTTAAAGTGATTCATTATATCATTTTAATGCTGTTTTACACAGTTTTATCTGCTGGTTTACATTTTCTAACTGATTATGGACTATTCTGAGATTTGTAATAATGGGAAGAAGTGTACAAATATAATAACATATACATTTGGATATACATTTTTGTACTTTACCTAATTTGCAAATTGGTGTAACCTTCTCTAATGTGCACATATTTACACTCATACCTTATACATTTATACATAAATACATTAAACAGACCCCACATATCCTTATCTTGTTCTCTACTCTAAATGCTAAACTATTAACTAAACATCCCGTTTATTTTCCTGCATACTTTATGTACTTCCATCGTATACTGGCGCCTTAAAGACTAAGCAATTCCATTCCAACATAAGGTTTTGTGGCTCAAGCCCATTTCATTGGATGAATGGAGTAAATTCCTGTGAGATATTTTATAACCAGATATGGTTATAAAGGGTGGAAAAAGGAAGGACAGAAATAGAATGGTGAGAGGATGCATCATTTTGGCAGTCAGATATCAGATGATGAAATGGATGTGATCTGCAAAAAATTATATGATAAAATGGATTTGTCTTTAAGGTGCCATGATGTATGGCTTTTTAATTTTGTTTCAGTATGTTGTTTTCCTGCAAAAGACTAATAGCCATGTTTTTCCTGTTAAAATATCTTTATAGCAACGTCAATCTGGACAGAAATATTAAATTTGGATGTTTAAAATATTTATATTTCTCTTTAAGATCACACATGTATTCATGTAGGAGTATGTACTGTACATTTTCATATGCCCCCCCCTTTAGTAACTTCAGTTTCTGTCATTACTTCATTTTACTTTTTACTTTTGTATTTTTCTCATTTTTGTGTCTTTGTAAAATAAAAAATAGAGCAGCTGTTAAATATTTGAGGAGGTTCTCCCAGACTTTACAAAGTTAAAGAAAACTAAGTACTGTTGCTGTCTGGCTTTGATAAAAAGCCACATCTATTCTATTCTATTACTGCTGTGCACTTTTACTTTAACCAAAATAATGAGGGTAGAGGCACAGTAGATCCACTAAATGCAAACATGTCTGCTGATTAAAAAAAAATAGATATTTTCAAATCTTTGATTAGTAATAGAATTTGTTACTCATCACTGTGATTGTGTGGTCCACCTATGAGTCTTGAGGGAAACTGATTGAGATCTGATTTATATTATTTCAATTAATTATTTGAAACCCATACAAATGCAAGTCACACTTTTTTCCAGTTTTGAATTGTTCCTCATTTTTTCCTGGATGGGGAATCACCTGAGAATCCCAGGGTGGAAGGGTAGACTGGGAAGTCAGAAAAACTTCCAGGCAGAAAACCATGCCAAACTCCTTCCATCCTGTTGCCAAGAAAATCTCATGTAATCAAGTCACTCTACGTAATTATCAGGAGCTGAGCCTAGCTTGAGGGCATCTTTACCTTTTTATACCATATTAATCCTTTCATTAAGAAGGTCTTGAGACCTGAATTTAGGGATCACTAGATATCTTGTCAAAAGAAATACAGACAAATAAATCAAGCATTTATCCCTTTTATAACTTAATGTTCTCTTTTGAACATGATGAGCTTTCTCTTCCTTGGGAAACAAGAAAAGTAATTAAATATGTAGATAATAAATCGGTTTTACTCTTGGCAGCCCTTCAACTCTTCCCAAATTTAGATGTAATGAGTAAAATCCAGTGGGGTCTACAAGAAACCTATGCACTACCGATCGGGGCCCTTTGCACTCCTTGTGGCTCTCAAAAGCTGCTCTGGATCACCATGCTTCCTCTGGAACAAGTTTCTGCAAGGAAAGCTGCCCCAATCAGCTGAAATCTGCTTGTTCCGTGTGGGATATTGCATGTTTCTCCTCCTCCTCGCTTTCATCCCTAATTGATGCAGATTATTACTAGGAATTGGAAGCAGATTGTCAGCCCTTCCAGGTAAGCGAGGTCAGGAAACAGACTCCACAAGAAATACAGAAGTCTACTTTATTGATATAGACTATAATAACAATCTTGAAAGCCTGACAGCATTTTCCCTTCCCTCCCTCTTAAACCAAAGAGAATCAAGGCTTAATTCATTAATTCCCAGGCTTAATTCATATTTTGCTAGCTGCTGCATTCCTTCTCTGGTTCTCTGCACAGAAGTATATTTGGTCTAGTGGTTAAGGCAACAGGCTAGAAATCAGGAGACTGAGAGTTCCAGTCCCGCTTTGGGCATGAAAGCCAGCTGGGTGACCTTGGGCCAATCACACACACTCAGCCCAACTCACCTCACAGGGTTGTTGTTGTGGGGAAAATAGGAGGAGGAAGGAGTATTAGGTATGTTCGCTGCCTTGAGTTAGTTATAAAAAAAATAAAGGCGGGATAGAAAACAATAATTACTAGCAGAGCTATCCACAGGGGGATCAAAGTGGGGCAAAAGATGGCATGACATGGTTTTTCTTATTTTGACAGAAGCATTGGATCTTGCAGACTCCTTGGAGTAGGAGGTATCAACACAATATTTTTGACAATATTTGTTGCTGGCTAATTTAGAATTTTCAGGTTGGATATCGAAGAGGGTGTACACAGGAGAAGACATGAGTATAATTACAATTAATAATAGTTTATTAATGAAAATCCAGTACTTACAGCAGTGGATGGATAGATACTGTGGTGAGCCAAAGCAGTAGAGAGGAAATTCCATGGAATCAACTCACAAAGGTGTTGCTTTTGTTGGGCAAGTTTTATAGCCCTTCAATCTTTCTCCCCCCACTCACCCCAGCAGTTGCTTTCTTTAGGCATCAGCAAGAGAAGGTTACATATTAATGAGGATGAGCTACATTGCTAAGTGGCTGGAAGGTACTTAGGTGCCTAGCTAATGCAAAAGTGGGAAATAATGATCTAATTGGGGTTAGAGCAGGAAGTTTGTTATCCTACAACTTGCGAGAGTAAATAGGAATTGCGAGCTTGTCTTCAAAAATATGAGTCAATCGCAGAACAATATTGTTCAAAGTTTAATTTTTGAAAACATAAAAGAACAAATCCCAAGGAGCTTTAAGAAGGGAGACAGTTGTGTGGATACCAGGCTGAAACGTATAATGGGTGCTTAAACTAGTGAACTCACCTACATATAAAGAACAATTGGATTGCAACTTTATATATAAATATAGGGAGTAAGCCCTACTGAACTCAGGCAGATACACTAAGTACAGGTTGTCCTTGGGTTACGATTCATTCAGTGACCATTCAAAGTTACAGCAGCACTGAATAGATGGTATTTATGACGGGTCCTCATAGTTCTGGCTGCCATAGCATCCCCGAGTTCACGTGATTGTGATCCGGGCTTGTGATTATGTCACAGCGAGCCGCAGTCACATGATCACAATTTCCAACTTTCCTTGCTAGCTTCCCACAAGCAAAGTCAGTGAGGAAGCCAGCAGGAAGTTGGAAGTCACAGTTGTTGGCAGAGTGCTAGAAAGCATTTGGCCCAGGAGAGATCAGAAAAGTCACACACCAGGCATTTCTATAAAAATAAATTTATTTACAGAAAGCACAAAAACATATTTACAGGCTTTGTGCATTCGCACATGCTCAGAGAGGAGAGATTTCTCTCAGCTGCATACTCTCTGCAAGCCTAAAGAGAAGGAATTAAGTAACAAGCAAACTGCCCTCGCTTCAGGCTATGCAACTATTAACACCTAAAAAGAGGACAATTAAATTCAACCTCTTCACCCACCCAAAATGATTAGTTACCATAGTAACCTTAATCTGTAGCAGAAAACAATATACCAATAACAGTCACATGAGGTCCTCACTTAATGACCCACATGATCCTCACTTAATGACAGCAATGGGGACTTCCAGAGTTGCTGTTGCTAAGTGACAAGGTCACGTGACATAGTGCTTTACAATCATATCACTGAGCGACCGAAATTCTGGTTCCAATTGCTGTTGTAACCCAAGGACTTCGTTGTTTATTCGTTTAGTCACTTCCGACTCTTCATGACTTCATGGACGCCAGAGCTTCCTGTCGGTCGTCAACACCCCCAGCTCCCCCAGGGATGAGTCCGTCACCTCTAGAATATCATCCATCCACCTTGCCCTTGGTCGGCCCCTCTTCTTTTTGCCTTCCACTCTCCCTAGCATCAGCATCTTCTCCAGGGTGTCCTGTCTTCTCATTATGTGGCCAAAGTATTTCAGTTTTGCCTTTAATATCATTCCCTCAAGTGAGCAGTCTGGCTTTATTTCCTGGAGGATGGACTGGTTGGATCTTCTTGCAGTCCAAGGCACTCTCAGAATTTTCCTCCAACACCACAGTTCAAAAGCATCGATCTTCCTTCTCCCAGCCTTATGGTCCAGCTCTCACAGCCATATGTTACTACGGGGAACACCATTGCTTTAACTATGTGGACCTTTGTTGTCAGTGTGATGTCTCTGCTCTTAACTATTTTATCGAGATTGGTCATTGCTCTTCTCCCAAGGATTAAGCGTCTTCTGATTTCCTGACTGCAGTCAGCATCTGCAGTAATCTTTGCACCTAGGAATACAAAGTCTTTCACTGCTTCTACATTTTCTCCCTCTATTTGCCAGTTATCAATCAAGCTGGTTGCCATCATCTTGGTTTTTTTGAGGTTTAGCTGCAAGCCAGCTTTTGCACTTTCTTCTTTCACCTTCATCATAAGGCTCCTCAGTTCCTCTTCGCTTTCAGCCATCAAAGTGGTATCATCTGCATATCTGAGATTGTTAATGTTTCTTCCAGCAATTTTAACTCCAGCCTTGGATTCCTCAAGCCCAGCATGTCGCATGATGTGTTCTGTGTACAAGTTGAATAGGTAGGGTGAGCGTATACAGCCCTGCTGTACTCCTTTCCCAATCTTAAACCAGTCTGTTGTTCCGTGGTCTGTTCTTACTGTTGCTACTTGGTCGTTATACAGATTCTTCAGGAGGCATACAAGATGACTTGGTATCCCCATACCACTAAGAGCTTGCCACAATTTGTTATGGTCCACACAGTCAAAGGCTTTAGAATAGTTAATAAAACAGAAATAGATGTTTTTCTGAAACTGATTTTGGTGTTGTCCATCTGGGGAAGTCCATGTATAAAGCCATCTCTTAGGTTGTTGGAAGGGAGTGTTTGTTATGCAGAGTGAGTTGTCTTGGCAAAATTCTATCAGCCTATGTCCTGCTTCATTTTGTTCTCCCAGGCCATGGTTACCTGTAATTCCAGGTGTCATTTGACTTTCCACCTTAGCATTCCAGTCTCCCATGATGAAAATAACATCTATTTTAGGTGTGTTGTGCAGTAGGTGCTGCAGATCCTCACAGAATTGCTCTACCTCAGCTTCTTCAGCATCTGTGGTTGGGGCGTATATTTGGATCACTGTGATGTTAGATGGCTTGCCCTGAATTTGAATTGAGATCATTCTATCGTTTTTTGGATTGTATCCAAGCACTGCTTTAGCCACTTTACTATTAATTAGGAAAGCTACTCCATTTCTTCTGTGGTCCTCTTGTCCACAGTAGTAGTTCTGGTTGTCATGTGATGTGAAGTGGCCCATTCCAGTCCATTTCAGTTCACTGATGCCCAAAATGTCTATCTTCAATCTTGACATCTCACCAATAACCACATCCAATTTGCCTTGGCTCATAGATCTTACATTCCAGGTTCCAATGGTGTGTTGATCCTTAGAACATCGGATTCGCCGTTCACCACCAGCACCGTCGGCCGCTAGCCGTCCTTTCGGCTTTGAGCTAGCTGCGTCATCACGTCTGGGGCTAGTTGAGCTCATCCTCTGTTCCTCCCCAGTAGCATTTTGACCATCTTCCGACCTGGGGGTCTCACCTTCCGATGGTATACCGACATATCTCTGGTTGTACTGATCCATTTAGTTTTCACGGCAAGAATACTGGGGTGGGTTGCCATTACCTTCCCCAGGGATCGCATTTAGTCTGACCTCTCTGTCATGACCTTCCCGTCTTGGGTGGCCCTTCACAGTTTAGCTCATGGCATCATTGAGGTGCTCAAGCTCCAGCACCACGACAAGGTAACGATCCTTTGCTGAAGAACCCAAGGACTACCTATATGTAATTTATGGTATTAGTTCCTCTAAACCTGTGGAACAGGAGCAGCTCATGTGCCTAGGCTGATTCACAAGAATAGGAATGTAATGGTATTTTGCTTGCTATTCTGATTCTTTTATACAGAACAAGCATTTGTTATGCTAATTTTCCACAGAACTGTGTTCAAACACCTAAAATCTGTCAGATGTATAGTGAAAAATGTAATTATTTAAAACACCATATAAACAGTTGTAAAATATCAGTAAATGAAAGTCGTTAGTAGATAATATCAATCTCTGTATAACAAAAACTATAAAACTAAATTAACGATTGAATGCTACTGCTTAACCACTAGCCTACTGTGAATACAATCATTTTTTTAAAATAATCGAAATCTTTGGTGCAGACAATTCTATGCGGGTGCATCACAGGCAAATTCTTTCCATATGCCTATAATATTCCAAATAAAGAGGAACACATGGACATCGCTTCAAAAGCTGAATAAAGCGTCATATACCTTGTGATTAGGAAATTAAATTTCCTTTTAATGCAACATTTTTGAGCCTTGTATTTGTTTCTGTTATGACTCAGTACTTTTCTGCATTTCCAGCAGTTTATCAAACAACACTCTCAATATTGGGATCATTATCTCTGTCTTTCCTTATTTAAACAATGCAAAGTCATTCATGCTATAAACAGCCTACTCCAGTCTGGCAGGCCTGTAAATATATAGAGGGTTACAATCCCACCATTTTTGGAATTGTGTCAGTTTGAGAAATATTTTAGTAATACATTACTACATGCATAAAATGCATATTTTCATGTATAATACATGAAATAGCGAAACAAGCAATCTCTCTCTCCTTTTTTAAAAAAAACTTCGGAGCATCTGTATGACCTGAATCCGGATGGTGTTATGCTGTTAGATGTACTGCAAACAAAGTTTATTTTGATTAGCCTATCAGGTGGCGGTGGCGCTGCGGGTTAAACCGCTGACCTGCCGATCGGAAGGTCGGCGGTTCGAAACCGCGCGGCGGGGTGAGCTCCCGTTGCTCGTCCCAGCTCCTGCACACCAAGCAGTTCGAAAACATGCAAATGTGAGTAGATCAATAGGTACCGCTTCGGCGGGAAGGTAACGGCGTTCCGAGTCGTCATGCTGGCCACATGACCCGGAAGTGTCTATGACAACGCCGGCTCCAAGGCTTAGAAACGGAGATGAGCACCGCCCCCTAGAGTCGGACACGACTGGACTTTACGTCAAGGGAAACCTTTACCTTTACTATCAGGTGAATGTAAATTATGTATATCCACAATTCTCCCATCTTCTTTTTGTATCACGTCAATTATTTTTGGATCTTCAACTCTATTCTGGATACTTGGAAAAAAATAAATCTGCCTAAAGACATAGCACATGACAGAATGGCAAAGGTCTCCCTCAATTTATTTGCAACTCTGTTAATCGGACAAGAAGAGGATTCAGCCCTGCTGATGAATGCTCAGAAATGAGACTAGTTGACATCTCTGCAGTGTTCTGTCATTAAAAAGTGTTGCTGCATGCAAAGGGAAGGGAAAAGTCCAGGCTCGCTGGCATCTTAAGAACTTCCAACCAGTGTGGTTATAGAGCAGGGAAAACACAAGCTTCCTTCACAACACTGGCTGCTTTATGTAAATTCCCTGAACGCATGGAGGAGAGCTTGAAGAACATCAGAGTCTACAGCAGCCTTTCTGGGCTGGGGGATCCTGTGAGAGATCATGGCTGAAAAAAATAAAGATTGGTTTTTGAACTGAGAATGTTGGTAACCATTGCAGGGGAGGGGAAACCAAACAAAGACAGTAGGCTAACAAATTGGCTAAAATAAACAGATCCACAGAAATATATCATTCTGTACTCAACAGAGCATTGACAGTTATTGTGTGTGTGTGTGTGTGTATACACACACACATCTATATATACACACACACAACTTCCTGATCACACTAACATACCTTGAGCTATAAATACAATAACTCTTATGCAAGGGTTTCCTGAGACCTGAAAATTATTTCAAGGATTGCTGCTGGGTAAAAAGGTTGAGAAAGACTAGTTCAGGCAACTATTCTTATTTGTATAAATTGTTAGTATTTTACATAGCTTGCTCCTGATTTGTACGTTGTTTATAGAACTTAGTATATTGTGAACTTTTCACTTGTTATGAAATCTCCAGGATTTGCCAGCATAACCCTAAAGTGATGCCTTTGCATGTACAATTTTATGCATGTTGTCTTCCATGTGAACCAGGTTCATGGCAATACAAGGACTTCGCTTGGGTGGAACTCAATCTGTATATAGCTGAACACTGAAGTCTTCTCCCCTGCAGATCTTTCAGCTCAAAGCACAAATGTCTCCAGGTCTAACCTGTTCCCTCAACAAAGCTATGTTGGCACAGGGGAGATGCAAGTTCAGGTCTGCTCCAAGCCATGGAAACTCATTTGGTGATTTTGGCCAGTCGCTCTCTTTCAACCCAATCTACTTCACAAGGTTGTTTTGGTGGGGAAAAATGGGAGAATTGAGTGCTCTGTACACTCCCTGTAGAAAAAGCAAGATGTAAATCCAACAAATAAAGTAATCCAAAACTCAGAAGTAATCTGAGACAAATAAGATTTACTCCCAGGTTACTATGTATAGGACTGCATCCTAAATAAATATACTGTATACAATGAGTGCTATGCCTTGCCTGCAGGATTTCCTATATACTGTATTCCTACAGTATACATCCAACATCATACGCTGGTTCCTTCTAAACTATATTAATCACGGGCAACATCTGAGGGCTGGGGCAATTTAAAGCTTGACTGATTTGTTGTGCATAAGTTTTTGTGACTGATCATCCATTACATTAAATCTGAGAAGTGCTGTTCTGAGTTAAATATATACACATGGTTAATGGTCATGGTGTTGCTAATATTGTGATGTTCACAGTCTGAACCTTTGGTGTTTTGTTTCCCTCTGGGCTCATTGTTCATCATCTCCTTTTGTGCTTATCTACCTGTCACTCAGGTTACACATGATAGAACTGATGAAGTGGAACACAATCCATAAAACCTCATGCAATAATAAATGCAATAGATTTTGGTGGCTCAGGAGTCTTCAGGGTAAAAAAAAACCCCAATCTTTGTCTGGACTTCATAATTTTACATTCAAGTCTGAAAGTTTTAAAATTAACATTCCTTTGAAAATATTTTCCAGACCTCTAATGCTGGACTACAAAATGGACTAAAACTACATGAACATGTTAGTTTTAAAATGCTATTGTTATTCAACCTTATATAATGTTTTAATGCATATATTTTAAAAGTCAATTTTTCATTCTAAAAATCCAATATCCCATTTGGTTTCAAATTAAGTATAAAGGACTCAGAAATTTTAACCCTGCTCTAAAGCCCCACTCCTGAGACCCAAGCTATGAGTCTCACAAGGAAAGCAAAGAAATCTAGATGCTGTGTTAAGTAACAATATTACCCACTCGTTGTGACTCCATCCATCCATCCATCCATTTACAACTATATTTACTTTTCATGAAAAGAAAATACGTTGTTTAATCTATGAAAACTCCCGATGTTTTGTAGCCAGCAATTATCTTACAGCATTTACAAGTTACTTAAAATTAAGTTGTAATTGCTTTATAATTAAGAGAAATGTAGGAACAACTCTCTAAAGTCCAAAATTTTTTATTTGCCAACGTCGCATGCAAAGCAAATGCACTTGGCAGTTAAGCCCTTGCCACTTTCTCTAGGATCCAGAAGAGGGCGGTCTTTCCACAATTTTTCCCTTCGAACGTGAATATGCACTGAATCAGTCACCCCAATTCTGAACAGTTGAATATGAAAAACCAATATGCTATACCAATACGTTTCTGAATCAATTTACTCTATTTGTTTTGCTGATCTCAAACCTGCCACATGAACAATAACATCAACAGTGAAATTAATCACTTTGGAAGCTCTAAATGAGAAGGAATCCGATAGCACCTACATTTTGTTAAAAGTCAAAAAAACTACAGCTCATTTCATCAGATGATTGGAATGGCTAAAAGATGTAGGATTTTTGGCTACTATAGACTTCTACGGCTCTCCTACCACAATGTCTACCTTGGAAGCTTTAGAGTCTCTTGCATAAGTTTGCCATAATTGATTTATTTTCTGGTCTGGATGCGGAACAACAGGCTTCAGCTGATAAGACGGAGTGGCTGTGGGTTAATGGCTTTTTCATGTCTAGGCCTTTGTCATCTTTGGTTCTGGATGGGGTTGCACTGCCCCAGTCAGACCCAGTGCGTAATCTGGGGGTCCTCCTGGACTCATGGCTCCTGCTCGAAGAGCAGGTGGCAGCCGTGTCCAGGAGGGCCTTTGCGCTGCTTTGTGTTGTGCTCCAGTTATGCCCCTTCCTGGATTGGGAAGCCCTTCGAACAGTCACTCATGCCTTTGTTATCTCCCACATAGACTATTGCAATGTGCTCTACATGGGGCTACCCTTGAAGAGTATCCAGAAGCTTCAGCTGGTCCAGAACATTAGCCATGCAGGTTATTTTTGGTGCCCCTAGATTGGCACACATAACACCTCTACTATGTGAGCTGCGCTGGGTGCCAGTCTGCTTCCAGGTCCAATCCAAGGTGTTGGTTATCACCTTTAAAGGCCCTACATGGCATGGGGCCAGGTTACCTGAAGGACCGTCTCACCCCCATTACATCGACCTGTCCCACCCGATCATGCAGAGAGGGCATGTTGCGGATCCCATCAGTAAGAGAATTCCATCTGGCGGGGTCCAGGAGGCAGGCCTTCTCTGCAGTAGCTCCTGCACTCTGGAACGCGCTGCCCCTGGAGGTGAGGTTACCCCCATTGCTCCTGGCCTTCTGGAGGAACCTGAAGACCTGGCTCTGCCATCCTGCTTGGAGTGGAGAAGGGAGTATCTCTGTGTGGGGATTTCTTGGACCTTAGAGTGGACTCACATACATGGACTGAATTAGATCTTGCCCCTTGGATTTTACTCTTGTTATTTTTATATCTATTTATTAATGGTATTTATATTTTATATTTTATATATTGTATTTGTATTCTATATCTACTGTTTCAATTGACTACCTTTGTTGTAAACCGCCCAGAGTCCCTCTGGTGGGAGGAGATGGGTGGTGACAAATTTGATAAATAAATAAAAATAAATAAGTTTGCCATAATTGATTTATTTTCCCCCACATATGTGCATTCTTACAGACATATATAAGAAATCTGAACTGTTCCTTTCTTTTCCTGTGTGCTCCATTTTGTCATCTTTTTACATGGGGTATGAAAATGAAATATTATTGCCTACTGTTGCAGGGGAAACTATTTAGGAGGGGAATGAAGTTTTCCTTTGTTTTCCTCTGTTGTTTGGAGTTTGTTCAATAATCTTTGGAGTGAGGTTATCATAATGGGATGCCATCTATGTCCTGGAAAAAATGTGTTGGTGGGGGATCCTTTCAATAGGAGTTAATGTCTGTGCAAGACAAGCATACCACTGCTGTTTATCTTCCTTTAGACTGGCTTCTTCATGCCATCACACAGCAGACACCTCACTGGTTCTGCAGTGAAGTCTGACAAATGCCCTGACACTGTTGCCTGACAGTCTGGTAGGCAATTCCCTGTGGACCTGACATGAACTAAAACCCACAGTTTTCTATTTTAATGGTCTAGACAGATAGTGGTTTGAGGAAGGCTCCTGAGATGAGTCTTCCCCTTCATCCACTGTCTTTGGCTTTGGTAGGGTTACCAGATCTGGCCTGCAAAAATCCCCAGGTTACCAACAGAATTTTTTTGGCAGCTCAGATCCAGTAGCCCCAATTTTAGCCTTAGCTTTTTTGATTTTTTACCAAGCTACAGGTTCTCTCGCAGAGTGAACAAAAGCTATAACCTTTCTTTTTATTCCATTTTCCCTTCACCCTTTATATTTAGATTCTGAACCACATGCACATTCTGCTTTGCTTGCTCGCCCTGCTTTGTCCTCACTACTCACACCACTCTTACAAATCAGTGTGGAATTGTTCATCCAAAGGCTTCTTGTCTAGAGAAGAGGCTCAAGGAGAGTCCTCTGCCTCTTTTTCAGCCATCTGCTAGTTCTGATGCCGTGTTCTTCATCATTGTCATGGATCCTGATCTCCTAGGAGAAGCTTTGGCAAGGAATCTACACTCTGTGATACTTGATAATCTTAAAGCTGAGGTCAATGCTATCATCCTTTGACTGCAAAGGTCATCCAACTGAAGTTCCACAGTCTGAAGTCATGGCATTTCTGGCAAGCTGGGAGGCTTGGATGAGCTGCTTCTTCCCATTCCCCTCTCTAAAAGATTGCTAGGATTACATAATTATTTAAGAAGTTGTCAGCAAAAAGTCCTGAGGACTATGCTAAAGGATATTTCTTGGGGTGGGAGCTGGCAATTTGTGACAATCCAGAATAGCGCTGAATTTAGAAGTACCACCATCTCTGGGAAGCGTGGCTAATCTGTTAACCACAGGTTGCCTTGCCCTGTTACAGGGTTAGAGAAGAACAACTTTAGATGTGGGGCATTCCTGAATAAAATGAACATGAATAAATTGAAAATGAGTAACAATGCATTAATATTTTAGGTCGAAGCAGCTATAACCTTTCTTGGGACATAAATAACGCAAATATTAATTACTGCTCTCCTAATGAAGGAATAATATAATCAGGAGACAAATTAAATGCTATTGCCTCTAACTTTATTAAGGACTTTAACCAGCACAAGGGAACTGGTATTCAAATATCTGAAACTAAATTGATAATATCAGGATAATTAGGAAAGGTACATATTAACAAAAATTTTTGGCTAAAAGACAATATTAAATCAAATTATGGTAAGACGCTTGCTCAGGCTACACATGCATGACAAAAGAGAAAAGAGATTAAAATTAGCAGTCTGGGTAGTATAAACTTTGAAGTAGCAACATAAAATACAAATACAGGTAGTCCTTGGTTGATGATGGGTGGGGGAGGGTGTGCGAGGGGCTGATGTGGTGTGAGGCTTGGGGTGGCTGTTGTGAGAGGGCCCGCAGGGGCCTGCTGCGGTGTGGCACAGGTGCAGCGAAGGTTGGGGTGGCTGTTGCCGGGAGGCTTGCGATGAAAAGCAATACATTATGCAAACGGGCTTCTTATTTCAGAATGATGTTATGCTGCTTAAACCCAGCCACCACGACAGTAATTTTTTCTAGTTTAGGAATACATCAAGTGTGTTCCCAAATTGTGATTTCTAATTTTCCAAATCAGGAAAGTTATGAAATATATTATTTATTTATTTATTTTCTATCCTACCTTTATTATTTTCATAAATAACTCAAGGCGGCGGACATACCAAATACTCCTTCCTCCTCCTATTTTCCCCACAACAACCACCTTGTGAGGCGGGCTGAGAGAAAGTGACTGTCCCAAAGTCACCCAGCCAGCTTTCATGCCTAAAGTGGGACTGGAACTCTCAATCTCCTGGTTTCTAGCCTGTTGCCTTAACCATAGACCAAACTGGCTCTTATTTTATTTATTATTTTATTTATTTATTATTAGAGAATATTAACTATATTTAATTTTATTAGAATGGAATGAGATCAATCCATGGTTAAAATGAATAGGATATGAACACTCATCTTACTGTGAGGCAACACAGCCTTAAGTTTGGTTTTTACAGTCCATTTATGTTCACAAGCCCTTCAGGGTTGCCATCCATGAGAAATAGCCTGGGAGATTTAAAACCATTCTTTACTGATAAAGCAGAGATCAAGATTTCTTATTGCACTAGAAACATTAATCAGCTCTTCAGTGCCAAAACACCTGTATCTTCCCTGCTTTGCTAATGGTCAATAGCTAAAGATAATCTGCTCTCTCCCCTTTCTTTTCATCACTGTAACTTTCCTCCTTCTCAAGAAACAGCTCTGTTTTTATATATACGGTGTGTGTGTGTATATATTTCGTTTTGGGAGTATACTCCCATAGGCATCCAGTACTGGCCATGATGGTTTCATGCATAGCATGATGTCATTACATAATTTGTGTCATTTGCATGACATCATTATTGTTGTGATGTCATTTGTCCCTTGCCCCCCAATGTTCCTGTATAGTCCATGTATTGGAAGTGAAAAGTGATCCAAAAAAGCATGTAGAATAAAAAAATTATTTTATAAAATGCCACAGTACTCTGCTGATTTTGATGCAAAACATTCTGGAAGAAATATTAATTTTATCCATGTCTTTCCATGTTTCTTCCACCAACTCACACCAAATTCTAAGTCCCTCACAGCAGTGCAAAGCAGACCCAGGCAGTTGTGCTTGAAATCAGCATCTTCTGGTTTCATGATCTGAGACTAATATCCAAGCTAAATTATCTGGCACTTTTTATGTTCAAAAGTACAAGCAAATGCCATGGACCTGAAATGATAAGGCTATTCCTAGATCCAGCCTGTGAGCACCTGATCTAATCATAGCCTAGCACCATGTATAGCCATCCATCAGAGGCTTAGCAAGCCACCTATTTATTCTTCCTGCCTCAGCTTGTTAAAAAAATGATTGTTGAATGTGGCAAGGCTGGATATATACCTGGTGGTCTTCGCTTGGCCTGGACCTTTCAGTTTCAAGCAGCAGGTCCATAAGCTTTAAAGGAAGCTGAAGTAGAAAGTCAGTCTAAAAAGAGAGGACCAAAAAAAGATACAGGGAAATTGTGAGAACTCTGTAGAGGATCTACAACCCAATTCTTTTCAGCACTCTGTAATAGGAGGCACACAAGCTATCACTGAGCATTTGCAGCCTTCACTGTAATTGCTGGAAACCCTTGTTGGCTGTTAAGGGGACATCACTTTCCACATGGTTTAGTAATTAGCCTGACAAAAAAGTCCCAGTTCACTTCTCAGATTCTTAAAGAATCCTCTCCTACTCACCCTAGGAATTCTCTGGGCGGAGTGTCACTCTTCCCTAAACTAGGGCAAGGCCAATTAACTTATGTTGGAAGCTCACCTTCTGTACCATTCAAATATAACAATATTATGATTATCATAACAATATAATTAAAAGCTTGCGGCCCTTTCAGTAGTCCAAGCAACCGTCTCACATTTTTTAATGGTTATCATTTACAACAGCCAACAGTTTTATACTCTACGGTGGCCAATCCCCAGTAGTCAATTTGATTTGCAAACTACATTTCTGCTTCCCTTTCAGTGTATTGTAAACTTAACTGCTGTTCTTGAAACTTTTATACTTTCTCCTGGATCAGCAGTAGAATTTATCTTTGCTATTGATTGCTTGTGATTGCCAATAAATCCAACACAAAAATCCAAAAGAGGGGGAAAAAACATTGCCCACCCTACCATCTGGCAAAGTGAGGTGGGTGAATACACCCAGCAGTGATTTGATGTCTTTAAAATATAATGATGATGGCTTGACAGTCAGAATGAGAGAGAATTTACATTTGTGGGATTTTCTGACACAGGTGCAAGATCTTGTAGCTGATCCCAGATAGAATACAATTTGACATAGACAGTGAAGCACCATGCTTCAATACCTTGGATTTGTCTTGAATTTATGATGACAAATTAAATATGTTGTTTTTTTTCCTATGGAGGCTTTCCCAACGGGAGAGTGTTATTCTGGCTGGGAAGATAAAGTGAAAAAAGAGAGAGAACTAAAAGGAAGGGCCTCATGCTACCATGGTTGTCAAGAAGGATAAGATGCCAAGTGCCTGCAGTGGGTGGGAGTCCAGATATATAAGCAGGCTGAAAACAACATCAGCTTCTAGTGGAAGAGGTGGCACACAGGAGGAGGTCTGCTCCCCAAATGGCTCCTTGCATCAACCTATATAAAAGAAAGCTTTGGGATCATGAATTTAATAACATTTTGCCTAAGGTAGGCACTGTTCCTATTTCATATATATTAATAATATAATATATAATATAATATAATATAATATGCTGAAAGGGTTTTTTTCCTTCTTACTTTCTGAAGTATAGGGAATTGCAAACAACTGAACAGATCTTCTTTTTCATGCTTGCCATCCTTTTGAATATTATTCAATACAGAATTCTGTAAAGCATACTTTTCATTTTACTGTGTGCACTCTAATGAATGATGTAGCTAAGCCTTTGATGATGACTGGGCAAACTTGGATGATGACAGGGGATGTCCATAAATATCCAGTTGTTCAGAGCCGTCAGAATTCATGAAGTTCAGCTTCTATGAGAAAAAAGGAAAATTGGCTCTTTAGTACAGTAAGTACTATGACAGACTCAGAAAGACTGGAGAATATATAAACTGATAGAAAGGACCTGAGGAAGATAAGTCAGAAGAATACTGATGAAAAGAAGAGATGAGCCAGAAGTGGACAATGAAGAAACTTTAAGGTCAGAACATAAGAGTGGCTAAAAGAACTAGACCAAAAATAATAAGTGAGCTGAAATGCAGACCTGAATAATTGGATGGTAGAGGTATAGGCTTTGATTAAGTTACCAATTGAAGAGAATATTTGTAACTCAGGGTTGAACTGTGGAGTCCTTGGTGCTCTCTGAGCCTTGTTGTTTTCTTGCCGATGTTTCATTGCCAGACTAGGCAACATCTTGGCACTGAAGATGTTGCCTGGTCTGGCAATGAAACGTCGGCAAGAAAACAACAAGGCTCAGAGAGCACCAAGGACTCCAAAGATTAAGTTATGTGAGTTTAGTTCCCCCTGAAATCAATGGGACCGACTAATCTCATTAATGTCAGGAGGTCCTAACCTCACCTAGTTTATATTAGATACAAGCTATGATAGGGTTCCCACATTACACTTACTCATAAACCACAGCTAATTATCCCTAAACCATGGTTACAAACATAACGTCTTGGTTCCTATAGCATGCTAAATCAATACCAGCCAAAATCCCACTGTGGTTTATGTGCTATGTGAATTCAGTTTTACTGTTAAAGAAAGCTATTCTCTGGGTTTGAGAATAGAAACACAATGCATTGCTGGAAGTGGGGAAAGGAAGGAAGACAGATTTTTGCTTTGAAAATGGCAAGAAGCTGTGCCTATAGAACAGGACTCAGACGTTTTCCCATGCATTGAATGGCACAGCAGGAGCTACATTCCAAAATAAGGATAGGGCAGGACAAAGAAGTGGCTGTGATCAAGTGAAAAACTCTCTGATTTTGTTTAATTTGTACATAAAGTTAATTCAAATTAAATTGATTCAATATAGTTAAACGATTCCCCTATGTATTTAATAGTTTTTCCCTTCTACCACTGTGCTGACAACTTGACAAGGGCTTTATGAGTGACATCCAAGATTCCAAAGGCGGTGAATGTCCCTGGGACCTCAGGGTGTGTTTTCCAGGATTTTCTGGAAAAGGAATGCTGTCAACATATCACTTAAGAACTGTGTCAAACATTTGCCCTGTTGCTAGGTCTACTGAAAGCTCTGTAAGGTAAAGGTAAAGGTTTCCCTTGACGTAAAGTCCAGTCGAATCCGACTCTAGGGGGCGGTGCTCATCTCCGTTTCTAAGCCTTGGAGCCGGCGTTGTCATAGACACTTCCGGGTCATGTGGCCAGCATGACGACTCGGAACGCCGTTACCTTCCCGCCGAAGCGGTACCTATTGATCTACTCACATTTGCATGTTTTCGAACTGCTAGGTGAGCAGGAGCTGGGACGAACAACGGGAGCTCACCCCGCCGCGCGGTTTCGAACCGCCGACCTTCCGATCGACAGCTCAGCGGTTTAACCCACAGCGCCACCGCGTCCCTTGAAAGCTCTGTAGATCTGCTGAAATATATGCTAACCTAATTATTATTTAACTGAAAAATATCAAGAGGGAAATCTATTGATATTTCCTTTTAAAACTTCCATATTTCACCAAAAGAAATATCTGCATGAGTTGTTGTACTTCATGGCATCAGGCCAGTGAACTAGGGCCAGCAGATCCAGGCAATCAAAAACTAGACAAGCATGAGATACAAAGAAAGCATTTGTTGCCACCTAGGAGGTCATCCAGTATTTTGTTGCCCAGATCTGATATTCCTAAGTACAGTAAACGGACAGAATGTTTGCTGATCTGGAAAAATGGGTGGTGATTACAAGTGATCTGTTCAGGGTTTTTTTTTTTTTTTTTTGCTGTACTGTAAGAGGCTTGCTTGCTTTGTTCACATAATTTAAGTATGGTTTTATCAGCTAACCCAAATTTCTGGATTACCCAACACATTGAGCCAAGAATTGCACAACACTTTAGCTTAATATATGGTTGGCTAGCTATGACTCAGTCATGCAAACACACCCACAATCTTGACCTTCCTTATAGATTCCAGGAAAGGTTTTACAAACCATTTTTTTTACTGATCTACTAATTCAAACCAGGCCTAGGATTGGTAGTTCTGAATGACTTGATTAGTAAGAGCTTACAGAGGCCAAAGTAAAGTGGTAATTGGCTTTCTCGGTGTTTGCTTGGCTCACTGACTGGCTGGCCTTGGGCCTTCTTATATGTGCATATAAAAGCAACCTGAGATTGCCTCAGCTAAGGAAAACTTCTGGGGGGTGGGAGAAGCAACATGAACATTATAAAAAGTAGGAGAAAGTGCCACTTTGAGGATAATTGTTTAGAAAGAGGAAATGTGTGTGCTGGTGGAAGACTTGTTCTCTCAACTGCAAAAACCTGTGACTATGGTTCCAGCAATTCGTTCAGTTGGTAAAGCTGACATAAGAGCATAACAAGATTAAAATAATGTTCAAAGTAGCAAATAATCTTATATAGGATTTCAGTGAGTGGGCATTCTGCAATTGACAAACACTCAAAGAATTGGGTTTGCAGCCTTTAGTGATGGCTATCGTCATATGTGCATACAGGTAGTCCTTGTTTAACAATGACTTGTTAGCGACCGAAGTTTTGACGGTGCTGAACGAGTGGTACTTACGACCTGTTCTTGAAGTTCCAGCCGTCCCAGCACCCCTGCAGTCACGTAATCACGATCTAGGTGCTTGGCAACCAGCTTGCATTACAACGGTTGCTGCATCCCATAGTCACGTGATCGCCATTTGCAACCTTCCCTGCCAGCCTCCCACAAGCGAAGTCAATGGGGAAGCTGTCAGGGAAGGTTGCAAATCACTCTGGTAAATTGCTCACACTACCCCACCAGGCAGCAGCCACCCCCAGCCCCACTGAGCTTGTGCCACGCCTCAGCGGCCAACCGTGCACTCTCCTCCCCCCAGCAGCAGCGACTTACCTGCCTGCTGGCCTGCCTGCAAGCTGCCCAATGACTCGTGATCCTTGCTTAATAACGGCAATGGTGAGTCCCGAGAATACCATTACTAAGCAATTTGGTCACATGGCATTGCGTTTTATGACCACATTGCTTAGCAATGAAAATTCCGGTCCCAATTATCGTCATTAACTGAGAACTACCTGTACATACTAACCATTCTAGTCAGGGGATAAGAATGCATATCTGTATTTCCTGAGATTAATTATGTGCATATTAAATATATTTAAAAACTCCTATAATACCGAATTCAACCACTCCTCCTTTAGAAACCGAGTTCCATTTTAATGACCAGGTGTCATGATCACCGTTGCGATGCTTGTGACATCGCAACGGCTCGCATGACAATACAGGGAAATGGGTCCCTGGCGGATTAAGGCAAAAGGCAACCATGAAACAAAAAGAAAGCAACAGGTGCTGGAAACTAAGTAACAACCAAAGCTGGCGGCGTGGAAGACAAAGATACAAAGTTGCCAAAAGGTAATTGACAAGACAACAGGAGAGGCGCGCCTGAGCTGTCAAAGGGATTAAGAGCCTGATCGCCCGGCAATGAATCATTACCATTCAGGAAGGCGATCGAGTGACGCCCGGGGCACAGGGGGGCTGAACGACCTCTCACCTGACAGGGACGAAACTGGTGGGACTCGTGGGACGCACCTGGAATAAGGTGGGGTGGGGCTATTTAAATCCCGTTCCGGCGCACTCCCCTCACTCTGAGCTTTTTAAAGGCATGCACGCTGTTTTCTCAATAAAGCCAGAACCTAAGCCTACGCTAGCATCTGTGTCTTTACTGGTTAGCAGGCAGAGCTTGACACCAGGTCATTAAATGAAATGGTCTCTAAGTGAACACGTGACTGAGAAAGAGAGAGAGACAGAAGCTGGGAAGGGCACTGACTGCTGCTGTCTCATTCAGATAAAGTTCTTTCATACAGCTATGCTAGTGTTACTCTGGCATGCATTGTTGTCAGGTGCAGAAATTTGGTCATAAATGCACGCATTTGTCAGAAAATCATTTTTTTATTACCATTTATTACCACCATATTTGTGGATGGTTGCTAACCAAGGTAGTTGCTAAATGAGGAGTGGGCATAGTTTTACTAAGTTGGAGCCTCATCTACAGACAGCAGTGGCTTATGGCTTCTATTTCTGCAATCTCTCACCAGAGACTAAAAGTCCGTATATATACAGACCTAATACACCTGGACTGCATTTCTTCTCTCCATCTCTCTCTCCCTCTCTCTCTCTCTCACACACACACACCCACACACCATAAAAGTGGCTTTAGCTAGTTCTCCCATCTGACCTTTATCAGAGTATCATACCTATACATTTGGTTTTACCGTATGATGTTCAGGGCTTGCAAATCTTCAGTGGGGTGCTTTCCTTTAGCGAGGCCTAAATTAAAACACTGTTTCAAAGCAAAGAGCAATTCCCCCTTCTCTTGAAGTCAGCTGTGCTACTTCATTTCCCTTGCCAAGAGCGTTGCTACATATGCCCAGAAGACACTACTAGTGAAGCAGAGGGCCTGCTTGAGGCAATTGACCCAATCTCACCTCTGACTAGGCACGATGCTGTGCTTTCTTTTTTAATTACTAGTTTTCTTTGCCTGAGCTATACACTTTTTCCTGGGCTTCCCCCACCCCCTTCTTTCATTTTTAATAAGTTCATCAATGCACTTTTGAAATGCTGGAGCTTTCTCTTTCTTTTTCTACTGAGCCCACACAGCCCAAATGAATAAGTTCTGAAAAATCTTTTATCTCAAGTGAGGGAAAAACAGTGAAACAGTACACTGGTAAATTTGCTTTTTAAAAAAGCAGTACGTGGATTCAGGGAAGAAGTTCAGGGAAGAAAAATTAACTTAAAATAATATACTTTTCTACCAAGTTTTGAACCAGTGACATTCTATACATCAGGCAAATATATCTACTGCACTACTGAGAGATCCCAATAATAAACAGTCGCAGCAGCATTTTTTAGTCAAATTTATTTATTTATTTTCTATCCCACCTTTAATATTTTTATTAATAACTCAAGGTGGCAAACATACCTAATACTCCTTCCTCCTCCTATATTCCCCACAACAACAACCCTGTGAGGTGAGTTGGGCTGAGAGAGAGGGACTGGCCCAAGGTTGCCCAGTGGCTTTCATGCCTCAGATGGGACTAGAACTCACAGTCTCCTGGTTTCTAGCCCGTTGCCTTAACCATTAGACCAAATGCAAGAAAGGAATGGTTATTTTAAAGAAGTCCCTTAGTTTTGCTGCATCTACGTCCATTTTGAAGCTTTAACTTTATAAAGGTAACTTAATTTTGTATCTGCATATACACCCATGTGTACCCTCACATACAAGCACACTTTAAAGAAAGAGAAGGTGATTGGCAATTTCTTTTCTGGCACAGAAAGTTGGGAAGACACAGCAGCAGAGGAACTGTCCAGCTGGGGACAGCAGTAGCTGGTAGTCTGGGCTGAACACCTGTCAGGTTGATGCATTTCCAGCCCAGACAGAATTTTCTTAAGCAGCTTAGAGTCCAACTGGCACCAGCACAGGACAGGAGCAGCATAAGGGCACAGTGCAGATACATCCTAGATTTTGCTGGCTTATTAGCCTCCTCTAGTTTCTTCTTTTCAAGCCTGACTGAAAGTTCAGAGGCTCCCTGAACATCCATGCCAGTGGATTTAGTATGGGGCAAGCATGGAAAAAAACTGATTGACATCTTGGAAAGCATCTGCTTAGCAGAATAGAGTTTCCTTGGTATAAAATGGTTCCTTTCTGTTCTGCAGCTTCCCCCTCCCCCATTTTTCTTCTCTTAATGAAAACCATATTACAATTTTTCCACTATAAATTAGTTAAAGGCATTGCCCAAGGACTTGGCAGAAAATGTTTAGGGTGGGGAGTGGGGGGTGGGGTGTCAGACAGAGACTTACTTCATTTTTTTAAAGCTATATTTATTTGATTCAGAGTGATCTCTTATGATTACACATAAAATTGTTTTTTCTAAGAATAGAGTTACTGTACATACAGAGAAAAAGGAATGAAAGATGTTACAGGACTGAGAAAGTCAGCAAATGACATACATCTGAATTTGTTGTTTGAATAAATCTTTGCACAAAGACAACTGGATATTACTGCATTTTTAATAAAGGTTGATGTAATTCCATCCATTGTTTTGAAGGTCCTGTATATATATTTTAAGAATAAAAATCACAGAAGCATATTATAAATATTAAAGAAAACTGGATATTGTTTTTTGGATTTCTTTAGAGTCCAGGCAAGGTTTCCCTATCTCCCCTGAATTGGAAGGTAAAAGCAAATAATGTATAACACAGCAGCAATCTATTTCCCATAGAAGAAGCAGTACAGCAAAGTGACTGAGGCTTGTGCAAATCAGCCTTGATTTGAACTGGAGAATTGGAGAGGGTGTAACTGAATTTGAATTTCTGCTTCAAGATTCAAGGGCCAATCGATTTGATCCAAGTGGCTTTGAGATTTGATTTGAAAAAGGCTGTTATAGTAAGCAATAAAATGCCTGCAGTTCTTTTGGTTTTTGGCAGTGTAGCCAGTTTGGTGTAGTGATTAAGGCACCAGGCTACAAACCGGGAGACTGTAAATTCTAGTCCCGCCTTAGGCACAAAACAGCTGGGTGACCTTGGGCCAGTTGCTTTCTCTCAGCCCCAGAAAGCAGGCAAGGGCAAACCACTTCGGTAAATCTGCCAAGAAAACTGCTGGGACTAGTCCAAGCAGTTGCCAGGAGTCAACACTGACTTGAAGGCACATGCACACAAAAAAGCTGTAAATAGAAGGTAGAAGTCTTAGAGGATATTAGCCTTGCCATGTTTCAGCCAGGTGCCTTTAAGAATTGCACTGCTATACATTTACCACTTTTAAGATGAAGATAGTAGGAGTGAGGCTATGATAACTGGAGTAAGGACAAGAAACCCAAAGTGCCTATATTATGCCAGTTGAACCATGGAGTAGACCAACTCCCGATAGGTCTACTTAATTTAAAATTTTAAAAAAATCTCCAATACCTTCCCCCTCCTCCTCTTTTTTGCAGGCTGCGATATGCCAGGCATCGCATGACACTGCAGAATGCCCTTTGTCTTTGTAGGGTTTTAGGATTGTGGTTTGCTGGGAATAAGTTGATTATCAGAAAGAGCAGAAGCAGATAGATATATATTTGAGTGCTAGGCGGGCCACAGGGGAAAAGGCTAGCCAAAGAAAGTGGCAGCTACAGCCTTGCTGTCTCCCTGGCTGGAAGAACAGCACCCATTTGCTCATTGTCCAGAGACGTAAATGAGCCCCAGATGAGCAGATTTCATAGTGAGGTCTCTCCTAAGCCCATATTTAGCATGCTGATTGCTGAGCTGAATTCCCACTTGCCTTGGCTCAGCATGGATCTATAACCTTCCATCAGGACAAGAAAGAACAAAGTTAAAGCTAAGAGCTGAAAAAGTGAATGAAATCCATGCAGTGTTAGCTTTGCCACCCCAAAAGCTCTGTCAGGCAGAGAGCTTAATGATTAATCACACCAATCAACCCCACCCCCCTTTTTTTTTCTCTATGTAAGGTAACAAAACCATTGAGTCTGCAGCCTTGTGAAGGGCTTTGCAGTTACCTGATTCAATTTGCTGTGTTAATGTGGGTTTTGGTTTTCAGTTCATTAATCTGGTTTGAGGGGGGGATTTGATGGAAACTTTGTCAAATCAAAACCTGCCTTCAGAACTTGGCCCAGCCCTACTCTCTATCACAACAGGACAGCTGTTGCTTATGAGGGCTGTGCAATACATTCAGGTGGGGCTCTTCATGAAGCATGTTGTTGTGAGCAAGATGCCCACCGCCAAGTCCCTTAGAAGGCTCAGCCAGCTGCTAAACTTTCCCAACTTTCCGCATTTATGTGCAGTCATAGACACCTTGTTTTGCTGGCTTGTCCCTGCAGTAATGCTGCCTGTGCATGTTTTATTACTTTAATTGGAGAATGCTTTACTGTGCATTTTCAGGGTACTACAACAAATTACTCTAGAAATTCTTCAAAAGTGCAGGGAGATTTTTAAAAGAATTAGAAATATTGTGCCTTTTTTCCAGAATGTTTTTATTTTTTGAAAGGTGTGCTCTGATGGAATCCATCAATATTTATTTATTTATTTATCAAATTTGGCACTGCCCATCCCTTCCACCAGAGGGGCTCTGGGCGGTTTACAACATATTTATTTTCTGTGAAGGTATGCAGTTTACTTGCAAAAGGATTCACTACATTGCTAATTCCCTGGCAAGATCCTGTCCTTTGAATTAGTAATGTATCTCTTCCAGATTGGCCTTGGATCAAAGCCAGTCAATCAGATGTCTTCATATAATATTTCAGGCTCTTATGATTAAGGTAAGCTTATAATAAAGGAATTCTAATTTTTAATATGATAAATACCATGCATGCTTTGAATTCTCCCCTCTAATTTTAAGATTTTTTAAAGAAAATGTTTAGCTACCCTTTAGTTTACATTGACATCTATGCAAACAAAGATGCTCTTGTTATGTTAGGGTTGGGAAATGATCCTGTAGCAAACATATGGTATCAACTGAGCATTGGCCTTATCTGGTGAGGAAAGTCTGGCTTGGAATAGACAGTAATATTTAATCTCTATTGTTGGGATTTGTGCAAACTGTAGTTATGTAAATAAAAATGTATCCCCTTATATTTATCCTTGTTTGATCAAATGCAATTTGTCATTATATAGTCCAACATATGAACCAAATCAGGATAAAACCATAAGGGATGTCTCTATACAAATGCTATAGGTTGGAAGAATATTCAACAGAATGCCAATATATAATGAGTAAATGCCTATTATAGACTCTTCCTATTTTTTGTGTACTTAAATGAATGAGTTGTGTTAAAATAATCTCTATGGAAACTTGGATATTCCTCTCTGAGATCAGACAAAAAGATGGCCTTATAGAAACTTTAGAACTGCATTAGCAGTTCAGTGTCTCAAACATGGTAGACAAACATACGGCTCCAACTGCTCAGTGGTTTGCAGAATTGATTAATATAGATCAGCTATGGACTATAATGAATCATGGCTTCAATTTATTGATGTACTGTATGTATGTCTGTAAATATATGTCCTGGGTGTTTTTGTTTCCTTTTGTTTCTGTTTCTTTTTCTGCTTTTACCATTTTCTTTGTTTTTTGTATTTAGTTTATTTTTTTTTAAAAAAAGATATTCACTTATTCCTACTAAGTACAGGTAGTATTTTCAAGCAAGATGATGGGAATTGTGAGATAAGTAATGAGGTTTATCTTATATAATAAAAAGGTGAATATTTTTATATACCTTATCACTTGCACTGAACTTATGTGGCCTTCCTCTATGGATTTTCCAATGAATGTGAAACGTATCAGCATTCTAGCACTTTTCATCACAAACAATGTCTCTTATTTTACTCTTCAAAGATTTGAATAAATGGGGGCCTTGTGGTACTGCTCTATTCCTTATGGTAGTCTCACATGGAAAACAGGCATGATATTTCATTACCAAACTGGATCAAAGAAATGCAGCTTAAACATTTAAGTACAATCCATCACAACAATAGGAACATTAAAAGTCCACTGAATGTGATTTTAGGCCTTATCATCATCACAGGATAATTTAATAATGTAATTAAAAATATATAATGTTCTACCTGCAATTTTATAGGTTCAAAATATAGTAACTAAACCAGATTACCAAAGACAAACCTTCTTCCTTATGTACTTATTTAAACCTGAAGATTTTCAGTGGTCTTGGTCCAGGATCTTGGTCCTGGGACTAAGCTTGGCAATCATAGAAGGGCCTGTCTTTATGCTTGCCCCTGAGGGGCAACAGTCTTTTTGTCCCAGCTTAGACCTTCAGTGTTCAGAATTGTTGCTTGTTTGGGATTGTATCTTCATTGCTATGGCAGCTATATAAATAAAGTGATAAATGTCTCTAAACTATAGGATCATTTCAAAGGCAGACTGAAATCAATAAACGGATAACAATTAGCAATATATAGTATTTTCAAAATCCTCATTTATGTATTGCTCAATAAAACATATATTCATACCTGATGAAGAATAGCAAGCACCTAATAACTGAGATCAGACTGAGGAACCAAAACATGGTCTTCTATGTCTCTCAAGAGCTGGCTGGCATTGTCATAAATTTTTAGCTCAGTGTCATGGCTATTCATGCATATTCATTTTCTTGTGTAATTTATCATCTAAGCAGAGAGCTATGTGCATAGTTTAAGCCTCTAGCTACATTGGAGAGAGATATATTGCTCAATGACAAGAAGGAAATGATTCTGTATTCCGCTGTTAGATGCTCTTCATCTCAGTCAAAATGAAAGAATTTAATAATCTCACAATTACAGCTTAAAATTTCTCCTTGCCCAGCCCACAAATTATAGTACATATGCCAGATTTTATAATATCATACTGTCCTGAATTCAGCTGCCAAAATAAGTACGGAAAGTTTTTGTCATGTAGATTTGCGCTTGGCACAGAGAACATTAAAATGTGTCAGCCCCACTAAGTAGATCAGATCAAGGAATCAACTCCACGGGAAAGCTAAAGCTATTTTTTATTGGGATTGGCCATAATAACAGAATTTTGCAGCTCTAATTTTGTTGTCCCTCTTCCTTTTCCTTATAGTACCGTGAATTAGGGAAGTGCCTATCTGAGCCACTTCTGAATATCATCTGGATGTTTTGGGCTTAAAACAATGGATTTACCCATTGTCACCTTGGCAACAGAGCTTGTATGTCCCCACCATGTTAATCTTCCTTACTCTCTATAAATGTCATTTCTCTACTGTTGTGACCTCCTCTGGTTTCTGCCTATGATTGGGTGCACTATTGAATTGCTTAAGAAAATTTCTGTTTGCATTGGTTTGCATTGGTTACCAATTTCATTTGCAGCCACTTCTACAATCACATGCCTCACCTCCCAGAATGATCTAGAACAATGTTCAAAAATTCAATGTTTTGTGCAATAAGCAATGCACCATGATATGCCATAGAATCTTTGGTTCATATTGTCCAACACTTAAGAGCACTTTCAACAGAAGAAAGTTAGCCAATATTTAGTAAAAATGGGGGAGGGGATAAATGAAAGTTTCTCTTGGGTGAATTTCTATTGAGTTTCAGGTGGATTGGTTAATTATATCATCTCATCCTTGTTTGCTTCAATGCTTTCTACTTTTAAAGAGCAAAAATGCATGTTGCTCCTGTTGCTAGACTCAATTTTATCACAAAATAAAAACAAACCATATACAACAATGCTGCAGTAAATATCTGATTAATAACTAGAACTTAAATTGATGTTAATATAAAGTTTAGCAATGTCAGTCTAGCATCTGGAAAGGATAGCATTCCTTCACCACTGAGATAACACAATTAGGAGCTTGTATTCTTAGAATCTATCAGAATCAAGAACATTCAGTCTGAATTAGGTTTTTGAGCTTACATTTAACTAAGGTAGAAAGATGCATTTGCTAATTACATTTTTGTGTGTGTATAATTGTGGACTCCATACCTGCTTTGTTAAGTTATGCTATGCCAGCAACACATTGCTACCAGTGCTTATTGTTAATGCTTATTGTTTTTGTCTAATAAATTGTTTATTAATGTATGGATGTGGTGGAAAATTTTTTTGGCTAAATCCATCAGAATCAATTTTTTGTTTAAAATAGAACTCTCAATTCACCAATTGGTAAATGCAAAACAGGGGCCCAGGCTGTCAGAGATATATTAAGAATTAAGGTCCATAATGCATCTAAACACACACTCAGCCCAGAATTGGGGATCAGTAATAGAATCACATTTACAAGTCCATTCACACATTCACTTGTGGTCTTCCCAGTGTCCTTTTTCAATTTAGAGAGGCTAAGAGAAATTTTACTTAGTACATTTTTCCTGACTCTTTTTCCAACTATCTTAAGTCCAATTAGAAATCTTCTGTTAGATCTCTAACTGCTCCTATTCCAAAGGAGGACATTCTTTAAATGCTGCATTTTTGGGGATTTATCCTGTGGTAATGAGTCTCAACTCTATATTTTCACTGAAAGCTATAAGAGATATTCTCTGTGACATCTCTAAGTTGGTCTAGTAACCTGCCTTTTGCCCAAACCCTAGCAATTTTTTCCTCTGTGCTGCCATAGCATAAGATTGCAAGACATAATTCATGGATGGGTTATAATAGGACAGTCCTTTCATGATGTTACTAAATGCTATTAATTTGTCTAAATGACAGACTGCTGAGAAAGAGGTCACCAGATGGCTCAGCCCAGACTTTGAAATTTTTCCAAGACATGCTGAATCAGAGAGTCAGTAAAGATGACCAAACCATTTCATTATGTCTAAATTCTGTGTAACATTTTGCCAAAAGGAAAATTTTGCTGTACAGGAAGTAGAGATGTCTACTGTATAGTTTTTTGAAATCCAAGTAAGAAGAAAGGTAGTTGTAATGTTATATGGGAATGACTTTGGGAGACAGGGGGAAGAGGACAGTGGTCAGATAAGAGGCAGCTTAGCCCACAGCAGGAATGTGGGAATGGCAAACATTTCAGAAGGGACCCTCCCTAGTTTCTTGGGCAGTAAAGGTGGCAGGGGAAAAATGTACTTTCAGACTTGCAAGATTCTGTTAATGTGACCTTACAATGAAGTAGAGTTAGTTCTTCTGGGGATGCTTCTTGTCTGGACTACCTTGTTAGGCTGACAGCAGTACATAAATGTTATTGATCCAGATTGTTCATGGTTGTAGCCCTTCTTCCCCATACTTCTTCATCATGTCCATGTAAAATCCATCCTTAGTTTCCATTAACATACAACATTTAAACGATTATATGATACAACCTAGCAAAACAATGAAAAGGCATTTATTTGTGTGGAGTTTTTTTAATGCTGAAAATGCGGTAAGAATGTTGAATCAAGCATTTTGACATTGTTTCTATCTGAATCCACCTACAATATTAATAATAGATACTTTGGTGTTCAAATTCCATAATCCAGTTCATAAAAGAATTCCCATTGTACATTACTTTACAAAATCAAATATGAAAACAAATAATGAACTATGAAAGATCAACTGTTATCATTTTCAAAAGCTACATTTGAAAATTTCTTAGATATATTTTAATAACTCTGTTGACTTCAAAACCATTGATTAGGCACCCATGCATTATTTCTAGGTTACACAGAAGGAAAGGTTACACATGAAAACAACCAAGAGATAGCATTTAACATGATGATGCCCTCCCAGCTTTGTGATGCAAATAGAAACATGCCTAATTGCTCTGTTGGTCCCAAAAGCCTGTAATTAGACCCCAATAGATTCTGCCAAAACAGCATAAAAAGACCATTTGACAAGATACTTCCTCCTAAATGTTACACAGCAAATGTCTATCCAAGGCTCCCCTCCCCCATTTCTTTGGCATCTTATTTATTTATTTATTTATCAAATTTGTCACCGCCCACCTTCTCCCACCCATCTTCTTGTGGTTAATTATATCAGGTTTGATTTTGTTGCTGAGTTCTGTTGCAGGACCAAGACTCCATCTTGTTCAGTCTTCAAGTTCCATTTGTTGATACATTTAACATTCAATTGCAAATCCAAAACTGTAATCCAAAACAGTATATTGTAGATGTTACATTTCTACAGCCATAGCAACATTATTAATATAAATCTATTTCATCTGACATGATCATATTACACCTGTGCTGCAGCCCTGCACTGGCTTCCCATTAGCTTTTAAAAGCGCTGGCTTTGACTATTAAAGCCTTATATTGCTTGGCACCAAGGAATCTCCAGGACCATCTTCTGCACTCTGTCTCAACCCAACTGATGCGGAGCTTCCAGGAGAATCTATTCATGGTGCAGAACCAGTGAGCTGGCCAAAGGGGAAAGTGCTTTGGGAAAAGTGTTTGTGGAAATAATCACAGCTAATCTGAAATGGGGGGAGAGGACGTGTATCCAGAAATATGGGGTAGATTTCTTCCTGCCACTCTCTTAGCCCTCTTATTGTGCACAGTTACATTTCAAATGGCTACTATGTTGACTGAACTACTGAGTTGCTACTTCCCCAACTGAGTAATTGTCTGACTCTTTACTGTTTCTTGATCCTGTTGTGCCACCTCTCAGTTCTGGTCTGGCAGAGATAGATATAAACAAAGAATGGAATCTGGAATTCTTGAAGATCCTTGAGGATTAATAGAGCAGAAGCCTGGGCCATACCAGGAAGAATATTCATAATCCTCAAAATAGAAATGTTTATGAAACAAAATGTTTCATGCTGGCAGTTCAGTGTGATGACAGCTATAAATATTTAGGTGTACTGTACGTCTGTTAATGATGGATGATTTCTTCTGAAACTTAATAGATGAGTCACAGGAAACTTGGAAAGCAACATTTCCCCTAATTTTTGATAGGCTGTGTGCACAAGAGTTTTCTTTTGTGCAACTCTTCCCAACTGGATTTCCAATGTGTGCACCTTAAGACAATAATACTCATGCGCATATCATGTGATTAAAACATAGACTTTCAAACACTTTTCTTAATTTTGGTGAAAATGATTTTACAACTTAGTAATAAAAGCACTGGATGCTACAGTAAAGCAGACCCTATGCACTCTAATCTGCTAGGGGGGCTTTAATATTAGTAGGTCAGACAACAATAAAAAAAGTATAAAGCAAGTTGCTTTTCCCATTATCTCTGGCAAGTCCCCATGCAGAATAAACTCTTCCTAGATCTATGAATTCTCCATCATATCGATAACTCAGAACCTGCATCAGCATATCAAATGAACTAGTTGTAAATATCTCATAATTTGGTATCTGAAACCATGCACAGAATTTGCAGTGGATAATAGGAATATTCTCCCAGTAAACCAGGATCTGCTTTTGCCAGATCCTGAAATTGTTTACTCTAATGTGGAAATATCATAATATCCAGATAACCTGGTATTAATTTGCTTTTGCTTTTTTTTCCTACTGCAAACAAGAATTCATTGTACTGAATGACTATACTATTATTTTCAGGAAGAATATATTTTGAACACAGGAATTTAACCTGCTTAGTTCCAAACATGAAGTCACACTAGACTATTGTTACAGAGTCAAAAGCAGACCACTCCTGGATTTCTTTCTCTGGAAACCAGTCTGCCAAATGGGCACTTTATGAAAGGAATTATGGAATTAGTATCATGTGATTATTTTCTTGAGCACTCATATCTATAATAGTCTTACTTCCATGAAACTGAATTGCCATTCAATCCTCTTTGGTATTCCAGACTTTGTATTCTTTTGTGGCAATATTTAGAAATTGGATTGTTGTTTGTATCTTGCTGAATGTATTCTAAAAGATAATTGTAGTTGCAAATAATTGCTGGAAGTGCAAAGTGCCAAGCACTTCACTGAGATGTCCAAAAATCACTGATTCACAAGTACCTTCTATTTCTTCAAACTTGCACTGTTTGTAGAAGATGAACAAAATAATATAAAGACAGTTTTCACTGAAGTTTTCAATGTCTCTTATTAGTCTGATTTCTTTCCATGCATCAGAAACCCCCAAGTTTTCAGGGTGTGCAACACAATGTTGCTGGACTAAGGGTGGAATATCACATTTTGGTAGCGTTCCTGCACTAGAGTTTACCGATTTCAGGAAGGTACTGTGAACGTTACCATTTTCATGAAGTAAAGCTTTTACTTTTTAATAATCTTTTTGATTGCAGTAACTCCTGCAACAGCACCACAGCCACGCAATTGTAATATTCCATGAAACAATGTTTTGTAGTCTGTAGAATGTATGGGTCTAAATTTAAAGTAGGAGGTCAAGTACTTGTTGATAGCTATGTCTGTGCTTTCATTAACAGCTGAAGTATGAAATGTTCCCAATGCTATTTCATTTATGATTTCATTCTGTACAATGCTGTTGATGGTTTTGAGAAATTCAGAAGCATAATTTTTGTTTCACTAGCACTCTGATATACACACGTGCTTTTTCATGTATTCCTGAATATCAAATTATTCATTTTAATAGCCCATAAAATGCTGTCAGTAAAAGCATTTAATTTAAATTCAATTTCATTTTTAAATTGTGTTCAAGATTAATTTCCCTTTTTTCCCTTTTCGCTGGACTTTCAAGCTGCATACCAAGCAATGCTCCTTGTGAAGAAGGGGTTTTTTTTTATTTCTGAGTCTTTGTACACCAACTATATGAAATTTACTCAACAGATGATACTTTAAGAACTCAAGCTTTCATGCAACTTCCTACCTTTTCACCATAATTCTTCAGGACCGTTGGCATGTTGACAATGCAAGCAACCAGCTCTAGGGTCATTATATGAGTCTCTCATGAATTCCAACTAGAGTCATGCTATGGGATTTGGAACTAGTCATTTCTATAGGCCTATCCAGCCATTTAGATTTAAATGGGGTCACTGTTTAATTCTGCTAATGAAATTTGGGGAATAGGTTTTTAAAACCCTTTTAAAACTTATGATTACTTTTCCAATTTTTTTTTTAATGTACTAAGATAATGGCATGGTTTCAGTAAAAGACAGCTCTTTGGTCCTCCCCCCTTGGGACCGAGCCTGGCTCATCTCTTCCCACTTTGACTGACAACGTTGCAAACCACTGAGCTTCTGCTGATGTTCCCATTCTACCAACCAGTCCCACTGAAGGTGCCTGGAGTCAAACTGTTGGCAGGAAGGCAGGGACAGGAGCAGAACACAGAGACAATGTGGGTAAGGGAGCCAGAGGGAAGTTCCCATGTTGTGCAAGCAAGGCTTCTGGGAGATGAGGATCTTTCAGTTTCTTAACTGATTTTTGAATAAAGATGACACAATTAACACTTCTTAGCAGTACTTCTTTGTGTGTGCACTGTGTTTTACATGTGCATAGGATTCATGGTCTGTGCACACAAACACACAGCGCAGAAGAAATATTGCTGAGACCTCCCTGTTATTTGTATGGTCATTTCATATATGCTGAGAAGTTTCAGTATTCGTGCTGTTTCTCACCCTAACCTTAACAATTCACCTTTCAAAGTGAAGGATTCATGCAGTTGGATGCCATCCATTATTACTCTGGTATCAGACTCATGACCTTGCATGACAGTTGCCTCCCTCACTAACTGTAAATCCCATGAATTCATTGGGATATGAGATAAATGTTCAAATTAAGGCATTGCAACACTCCAGCTTCCCCATCCTGAAATTCAAGGAGTTGTGGGTTTTATAACAATAAATCTAGCACTGAAGGATTTACTGTAAAAATCATCCAAGATTATATGACATATTAATATGCCACTACTACTATTTCTTTGAACTCTGTTGAAATTAAACTTGCTGGAACCATAGACTAGTCTTCTGGAGTTTTGTAATATTATCCAGCTCTGCAAAAAGTTCATGAATGAATTATGCATCTTCTGTTACTGTTCACATGTTCCTTCTGGAACTTTTGCTTTCTGGATTTCTTTGAGGCAAAGATTAACAAACAGCACATCAATGTGTAGAGTGGAGCAGTTTGTTAAACCTTCTCTAATATTTCACACAATTCTTCCTGAAAATGGTCAATTAGAAAACTGCTTTCCTTATGACCAGCTTCTTTCCAACTGGTACCTTCCAGTCAAGATGAGGATGATGGGAATTGTAGTCCAATGGATCAGGAAGCCATTTAGTGGAGAAAGGCTGTCTCTGATTTTTATGTTGTAATAAATGGAAAAATCTGCAGCAGAAATGTGCGAACTAGTTGACATTAACAATACATTTAAAATAAAATTTTAAAAAACTATAGTGGTTGAGTTGTTTTTAGCATTTGGTAAGTGTCAGTAATGTGACTCTTAGACTTGTTTTAAATATTAGTGTTAAAATAGGTTTCCAATCAGTTCCTCTTAAGGAGAAATTTACAGTTTGTATTCTATATTTTAATGGGTAAAATCAGAAGTGAAATCTGGGCACCCAAACCTCAGATATTTATTTAGAAATGGAGATTCAAATGGTCACACAATCTGGAAGATAAACCTCCCAATTTCTGTAGAACACCTAAAGCTAAGATCAACCAACATACCAGAGGATGAAACTGAGTTTGGTAATTTTTGCTTATTTATTTATTTACAGATGTTATGAACTGCCTCAATCAGAATGGCTCTGAGCAGATATAATTTTCCAACTTTTAAAACCAAGGAAAAATATTATCATCAGCAACATAATCAATAGTCAAATTAAAAACCATAAATCAGAATCCATCATACATAAACCAGGTATCTGAGCATTCAGAAACAAACAAACAAAAAACAAAAACCCCAAGTCTTCTCAGACAACAGAGTCACAACAATCCTGAGCTAAAGTCAATCAAGACTTTATATTATTTCTGAAAATCAGGAGGGAGAGGGTCATTCAAACACACCAGTCCCATATCTACAATGAAACCTGTATTTTATTGGTGGGTTGGGCTGAAAGAGTGATGGGGAGCCAGAAGTGAAATGGGCAGGGCCATTTCATTCTGACTTCCTTCCTTCCTTCCCTCTCTTTCTCCTCACCCATCATAGTGCTAAAGGAAGGAGATATAACTTTTTCCTATGATGTGCACTGCACTTACAGGCCCCCCAAACCATGCAATTAAGCCAATATGGCCCTAAGTTTAACCACTACCAATTTTGAGGAGAAGGACTGTCTTGTTTGGAGAATAAAGGGCTATTCCCCTTCATGGATTATTAACATGTAGTGTACATTCCATGAAGGGTTGAACATAATGGGCAACTCATAACTGAGGTCAGAATATGATCCACTGGAGAGGGAAATGGCAATGTATTACAGTATTATTCCAAGAAAACCAAATGAACATTCATAACTAGGACAATGTCAACATAATACTGGGAAATGAACTCCAAGGTTGGAAGATATCCAGCGAGGTAATGGGGAAGAGTTGGGAGCAAATGAGAATAGCAGTGGTGCTTATGATATGGCTAGATTAAAGTGAAAAGGATGCTGTGCTGCCTATATGACCAGAGGCAAAAGAAAAATTTGATGCTGCAAAGATACATATTTCATTGGTATGTGGAATGTCAGAACCATAAATCAGGGCAAACTAGATGTTGTCAGAGCAGAAGTATCAAGACTGAACTTTGACATTCTGGGCATCAGTGAACTGAAATGGACTGGAACATGTCACTTCAGATCAGAGGAGCATTGGTTCTTCTACTTGTCAGGAAAATCAAAGAAGAAATGGAGGAGTCATTATTATTAAATAGTATCACAATCAGGGCATAGATACAATCTCAAAAATGATAGAATGATCTCCATTAAAATCCAAGGCAAACAATGGGTATTACAGTGATTCAAGTCTATGCTTTTATCACAGATGCCGAGAAAGCATAAATTGAACAATTCTATGATGATCTGCAATACCCAGATGACAATCCCACCCCCACCCCCCAAAGAAGCTATACTAATTTTGGAGACTGGAATGCTAAAGATGGAAACAAAATAGCATCTGAACTAACAGAAAAATTTGGCCCCCATGTACAAAATAAAACAGGAAACAGACTAATGGAGCACTGCCAAGAAAACCCAATATTTGTAGCAAATATTTTATTTTGAAAACCTACATGTGTTCAACATCGGTTGGACAATACCAAAATCAAGTTGGCCATATACTCTGCAAACAAATTGAGAAGCTCATCAAAGAAAGGGAGAAACTCATGAAAACAAGATCTGGTTCTGACTGCAACTCAGATCATAATCTCCTTTCAAAAATTAACTTTTCAAACTCTCAAATAAATTGTTACTGATGGACAATCCTGATACCCATTGGGCCGCAAAGACTTGGAAGCCACTTGAAACAAGAACAAAGAGGCTGCTGGCAAGGATAAGGCCCCTGAACCAATTTTACTAAAAAAAAGGGGGGGGGAGGGATAAATTGAACTTCCCAGGTGAAGTCCATGAAATCCGTCCCCCACTGACAACCTCTGATTCCTGCTGAGTTCGGCACCTTCAGCATTCCTCAGCTGAATTGGGCACAAGAAAGGCTTCCAGGGTCTCTCCCCCATCCGGGTTTCTCCAGGGCAACCCCTGTGGTTTCCCTAGACCCCTGTGGACTAGGTATTCTTGGGACCTCCTCCAAAGAAACGGAGAACCCTTGTTCTTATCGGTTCAGAGGATCTTCTTTATCGTCCAGGATGCACATGTCATTCTCCTTTGAAGCTTCCCACTTAATGATTCTCCTAGGGCTCATCGCCGTTGGGTCTGTTGGCCCAGCTTAGCAAGTCTGACTCTGGTTAATCCTCTGGTGCGCGCTTGTCACTGACCTGCCAAGTTGGAGTCCATGGGAACTGGGCAGCCCTCCTGGCTGACTCGCCAATTGAAGTCCATGAAATCAGCAGTTGATTTGTTGCCTGGCACAATTAGCCAATAAACACGCAAGGCGGGAGAATCAAAGACTCTTTTTATTCCAGAGCTCTACAAGAAAATAGAGGACTCCTCCCCATTACAGGAGAGAAGTCCTGGACACAGTTGTACATCATTTTTATACAGTTCACAAAGCATATTAAAATTCCTTTTCTACCTCTACTATTGGTTGAAGTTTCTTACAACTGCACAGAGACTTCACATGTCACATGTTACCTTACATGCTAGCCCATAGTTTCTTTGCCATGACTAGTATTTTTCATTAAGGTGTCCCTCAGGGTAGAAATTTTAGTATGCTAATGAACCAAGGTCATCTCTTGGTCAGAGTCCCTAGTGAGGCATGTTAGCTTTATCACGTTCCCTCCTATCTCACTAGGTAAGGTCACATTGGGGTCACAATTCCTAATTGGGAACTGGGCAAGATTCCCTAACCTATCCCCACATCTTGCTGGCATAAGCATCCCAGGTCACACACTTCCTTCACTTCCCTCCTCTTGATGGATGCACTCATGACACAGGCATCTAAGGTCTGATGACCTCCCTCCTAGAAACATCAAATCCCTGTCAGACCCCTGTCTCTCACAGGAGATGTCAAACAACCTGCCAAATATTTTACTGTTGGTTTCCAGTTAACATAAATTTTCGTATCCTCCTGACACTATAAGTATTTAGGGGCAATTACTTAATAAAACTTTTTGAGATTTACCACCATCCTGGTGCCTCCCTTGGTGTTCTCTTTCTTTGGTGTCTGACCTGCAAATTCTAAATTAAGTGTTGACACACAGATTAAAAGAAATGAAGTGCCAGTTGTTGATTTTGACTTCCTTGAAATTAATTAATTCTTAAAAGGACAGTTGACAACCACTTGGCAACCAGTACAGAATAAACAAACATTGCAAAAGAAGCTGGCCATAAATTTGTTGAGAAGAACAATTTGTATACAGCCTTTTCAGCACTAACACTTCAGGGAACTTTCTTTGCCAATCTCCCTGCATAGGTGTGGGAAACTCATAATACCAATCTGGTATGTACCATATTACAAAAACCCAGTTAATACATCATTCAAATACATTTGTGATGATTTGGGATCATCCTAATTGTTCCCTTCTAAGTACTTGCTTATCTTTTGTTATGTTGTACCCCAGCAAATCTATTGATTATAGGGGCTGCTGTAACTCAGGGATTATACCTTTATTTTTATTGGGGTACATATAGCAGAGAAAAGATTGTTGATACTGCTTGATATATCTGACTTTTACATTTTGACAAAATTATAATTAATTAACAAATACTTCTAGCATCTTCTTTATTTCCAAAAATGGCTCTGGGCAGCCAAACATGTTCTTAGACAATAAAAATGAGTGGTTGCAGTGCAGTGCATAGTTAGGAAATGTGATTATCTCCATTGAAAAAGGAGAAAGATAAACAGGGTACATTGTGCTGAAAGATGGTCTAGAACAGTGGCAGGTAGCATTCTGGTGAATTGGTTCTTTCTTACTGATTATTCTCTCATGACAGCCATTTTGTAAATTGATTGATTATGTGCCATCAAGTCATTTTCAGCTCCAAGTGACCACATAGATAGATTTACATTTTCCCCATGATGATCTATTCTTAACCTCATCTTTCATGTCTTCCAACAGTGCAGTCATCACTACTGTAACTGAGTCCATCCACCTTGCTGCTAGTCAACCTCTTCTTCTCTTTCCTTCCACCTTTGCCAGCATTAGAGCCTTTTCCTGAGAGCTAGGTCTTTGCCTAATGTGTCTGAAGTAGGATAATTTGAGCCAGGTCATTTGTGCCTCAAGTGAGAACTCTCATTTTGTCAAAGCACCCCTAGAAAGGTACTTCAAATGCTACCAGCCCAAAAAGCCTATGGAATATCCCCACCCCCACCCTGTGTGCTATGAAATATTTGTGTGCTGCAGGTAGAAAAATAGACCTCAAGATACTAGCAGAGTCTATTGCACACATGATTTACATAGAATGGGAGAGTGCACGAGAGAACTTCAGGGAAATAGGGAAGAAATTCTTGTTCTTCTTGTAAGAAGCAAGCTAATTATTTTTGGTGGTCAAGGGCCACCAAGGGAGAGATGCTAATATAGTGAGGTCACCTAAGAGACAGAGATTTTAGCCACTTTTAGATTTTGTTTTTGTTTTACTTTTTGTGTCTGTGTGGGCTAGAGGGACTTAAACATGTAATAGGGGCAGTATTTGGTCTTTAATTTCCCACTACACTTGGCAGGAAACTGCACTACCATTATTTGGTGAGTTAATGCTGGCATACAGTGGTGAGATCCTGTTTGCTGCAGGCAGGCAGGCAGGCAGGTCCTCCTGGAAGAGGAGAGAGGAAGGAAGGAAGGTAAGAAGAAGAGGGAAAACCTAAAACTTCTTAATTAGGACAGAGCAACTAAGTGACTTATAATGCTGACTGACTATTGGGGAAATTTAAATGGAAATTTAAGGATGGAAACAGGGACCCCATAGCTGGTTGGAACCAGAAACACAGCTGTACGTTCTTGCAGGCCCTTTTTACTGTGAAAAATGTGCAGTTGATATTGGTCTGTAAAACTAGACAGTTGGTCCATTGAAAAGCTTCAGATTACAGCAGCATGCACTAGGTATTATTAAGGTGTTAGATCCTGTGCAATCCTTCTTCCTTTTGCCTGTGGAGAAGAAGCTGAGAAAATGCAGTCAAAGAGAACTGTTAGGAGTAGAACTGTTAGGAGTAGAAAATGCCAGGTACAAAATTAGATATAACGGGAAATAGAAAATGTGCATTTATGACAAACAGGCAGCTTAATCACAACGTTTATTCATCTTTGGTTATTAATCTCCCTGAATTCTTGCCTTTTACAAATGAGTGTTCCTGAAAGTCATTGACTATAATGAATATTCTAGTTGGCCAATGCACGAATGATAGTTGTTTGGATCAGAAAGGCAGATAACTGATAGCAGTCAATAAAGCACAAATGAGGTAACATTGTAGAATGTACAGCTTAGCTCCTTTTACAACAGAATATGGAATGGGATTTTATTTGGGAATGCTACTCTTTTGGAATGGGAATGTTCTCTGAAAATAGGTCCAGACAATTTGCTAGGCTGCGGCCTCTTCCTGAAGCCAAATCCACTGAGCCTTTGCTCAATCCATGGAGACTGAAATGATAGCTTGTGTGAAATAGCGACTTGACAGCTAATCCCAGAAAAGCAGAAATGTCTTTCCTGCTTTGAAAAATAAACACATCTCTTCTAATATTCTCAGCCATTCAGTTTCCTGTGATGGAGCTTGCCTCATTGCCTTCTGCTGTGGATCATGAGCTACCTTCAGAAGAATGGAAACAAAATTACCTGTCATGGCTGCTGTAGATAATGCGCTGTGTCTACTCTTGACAGGGCAAAGGTTCTTCAGTGGGAGCATCTGACCTTACAATCACTTATTTCTACTAATGTGAAGCAGTTGGTTTGATGGAGCATATAAACATTTTTTTAAAAAAAAACTCAGATCAGATTAACTGAGAATAATCAATCTTAGAACTAAAAACAATGCAATGAAATTAAAGCTGTAAATCTATTTTAAATCATTGTTTTTGTTTTTGTTGGTTTGGGGAAATTCTTGTTAACATTTTTTATACATGTATATTTTCCTGAAATCTGCTACTGTCTGAAAAAAAAATCTTCTAAAATTGTTATTGATTGTTGTGCTGCAATAGTGGCTATACATCTAAATGTGCTTCCTTGGGAGTAAAGACTGCAATTAGTGAGGCTTGCTAATATCAGGTTGTTTGTGGCATAAAGAACAAAATTGCTATGCTATGCTTATAAAATCATAATCATTGTTTGGCTATTATAGTAGGACTTGAAGTAAATCGAATATAATAGAGAAAAAGGATTGTCCTGCACCTTCATTTACGTACCCATATAAAATGAAGTGTACATAATACATGAAATGTATTAAACTAATAACTTCTGAAAACTTGAAACAATACTCTTTGTAAAATATATTTTAAAAGACAATAAATACTATTCTGGAATTTTGTAGAGTTCTAGATAATCTCTTAAGAATTTTCTGATTTTATAATTAACACTTTATTTCTCACTGAATATTCAAACTCTTAAGTGTCTATACTGATTTATTTAAAACATTTTAGCCATGTTTTGATTCTAAAACCTCCAGGTTTGATTACTTAGCAGCTGAAGAGACAACGTGTATATGTAAGTCACCTGGATTATTACTGGTGTGGAGTGTTTGGATAAATCTCTTGCTAACATTAATTTAATCCAATTTGCATAGCTTGTTGTGAATCTCTGGATAGCCCACTGATCAAATACATTCTATTAGTTTTAATGTGGAGCCCAGTTAGAAGCTGAGATGCATAGCAAACTTACTCAAAGCATGAGTATTTGTTATTGTTATTGTTATTCTTTCAGTGTCACATAGGGATCTATGTTTGACACCTAAATAGCCAGAAGTCTTAACTTTTAGATCACTATAAGAAATAGTGTCTCTTTAAACAGACTTGAGTCTCTTGGACCTATTTTGCTTGATAATTGTCTATGCTTAAAAGAATAAGGTATCTTATTAAGCCAAGTTTTTATGCATGTTTTGCTTACTTGCTATAAGTCACAGCATCAAGGGTTAAACTGAAAAATTAAGCAAGGATTTTGTAATCACTTGCTTAATAATCTAATATGCTGAAGATAACTTGCATACAGTCACTCCATATACTGTTTAAAATATACCTTCAAACAAAATATAAAGGTATTAAAATAATAAGGAAATAGATGCAGCTGGTTTTGGACTAAATGAACCCCTCTGCTGTTGCAACTGAATAAAGCCTCCTCTGGATTGGCTCCAGATTCAGAGCAGATCAAAGAAAAATCAAATCAGATTTTATACTAACTTAACTGATCATAGTAAAAAATAATAAACTGATTATTTTAAATATGACCAAGGGTGATATTAATAGCTTTATCCCTAAGTCTGAGACAGTGAAGATTCAATCCAATGTGTTTTACCAGTTTCTTTTTATTGCAGTTGTGTTCCATTCATTCAGAACAACATTTCCTCCAAACACCCTGCATTCACTTAGTTAAAAAAAAGAGGGGGCTGGTCAAAGATGTTTAGTAGGTTTAATGGAACATAAGGATTGGACCATAGTTTCCCTGCAACCCTACACCCAAGACCAAGCCGTGCTTTAGTGCATGCTGGCTGGGGAATTCTGGGAGCTGAAATCCCACTTCTTAAAAGTTGTTGAGGTTGAGAAATACTGCCTTACTGCATGTTAATGTGTAAGTAGGAATACTTTCCCACGGTCATAATATTTTAGCAAGTATGCTTATGGCATTTAGATACAGATTTCGAGTGAAGGAAAACCAGGATTCAGATCAATGGCATTTTATCTTTTTCTGCTGCTGGGATAGGTTTTTATATCTCTGTGTTGTAGAAACTGAATTATGGAGTTGTGTCACCTTGTTCTAACGGTGGACTTAATGGACCTGAAGATTTTAAAACATTACCAACATTCTTTGTTTTCCAGTAGCCATTTGAGAACTATTGCATGAGAAATACTTTGGTTCAAGAGGGTTTGCTGCTGCCATTGCCATTAAACAATTTCATTTGGGGGCTTTTTTGTAATCCAACTTGGGTTGGGTTGGCTGTTTTTGTTAAAGGAGCCTACAAACATTGATAATAAGTAAGATTAATATACACAACTAGTAAGCAAAACATATTGAAATAAATAAATAAGCAGTTACAAAACACACCATATGTACAATTCACTTTTTATATGTCTCTTAACATAGGGCCAAGCTAAATTATTCTAGAAATATGCAGTATATAATTATCCTTCCAGGGTTTTTAAAAAAAATCTTAGGCTAAACACACAATTGCCCGTACAGGTCTGTGCAGCTCATTTCACAATGTTTTGGGAGGGTCTTTAAAAGTCATCTAGTCCAACCCCCTGCCCAGTGCAGAAATCCACCATTACACCATCCATTTTAGTTTGTGTCCCAGTTTACCAGGTCTTTCCAAACCAAACTGTAGGAGAATTCTTTTAGCATTGTTTAACCTGAGTCCTTCCAGATATTTGGGGCTACAATAATCCATGTTTGCTTATGTGAAAGGCTCTAATTGAGACTTAAAAAGGGGTTAGGGTTTAAAGGAAGGATTAGACTTGCCCTCCACTCTGTGTAAGGTGGCCCTGAGCAAAATTAGGCACCACTTTCTTGCAATTAAAAAAAGTATAGCAAGAATACACATTTTCCATGTTGTCTGGTTTGCCTGTCATTTGTCACAATGACCCATTCCCCCCATTTAAGGAGAGCCTTTGGGAGCTCTCCCCAATTTATTTGGAGTTTCACCATTCTGAATTTTCAACCTCAAATTGGACCATCTTCTTATTTTCCTCTGTAAGGCAATCACTAGGAAAGTTCTTACCAAGCAGCTCTTGGTATTACATGATGCTGTCACACTATTCGATCTAATACAGTTCAAAAGGATAGAGAATTTTTGGAAAAATTTAAAGGAGACTTGGAAGAGGCTGAAATGGAAATTACAGAGAAGACTGAAATATTTTCCAACAGTATTATTCCAATTTGTATAAAGCACAGGATATTTCCTTGGAAAAAATAGATGACTACCTAAGAGTGCAAAATTTATCACAGCTTACAGACATACAAAGACAGATTATGAATGGGTCTATAACAATAATGGAACTTTCTGAGGCTATAAAAAGATTAAATCAGGAAAAGCATCTGGACCAGATGGGCTACCAAGCTCTCATTATAAATCCTTTGAAGATAAGACTTTACAACCTGTTCAGAATGCAATGAATTTTATTCTGCAAGGTGATGGGATGCCAAAGTCATGGAAAAAAGCGAATACCGCATTAATACCCAAGGAGGGACAAGATTTAAATTTAACAAAAAATTATAAACCAATATCACTATTGATCAGTGATTATAAATTATTTACAATGATTTTGGCAAATAGACTGAAAACTTACAAGAACTTATACATGAAGATCAATGTGGATTTTTACCCAAAGGACAATTAAAAGATAACATTAGAACAATATTGGATATTTTAGAGTATCTGGAGCAGCATAATGATTTGATCATAGATGAGAAAGCTGACCTGGCATGTATTATGGAGACCTGGCTGGGAGAAGAATGGGGAGTCCTCCTTTCTGAGATGTGCCCAGCTGGTTTTCATGTGTGGCACCAGCCAAGACCCCAGGGTAGGGGTGGTGGGGTGGCGGTGGTCATCTGAGATACTTGGGAGGCATCTGGGGCACTGCTCCTCAGATTGCCGGGTGTGAGTTGCTATTTATTAAGTTGGGCACTAAGAGGGATCAGTTGGGACTGTTGCTATTGTACCAGCCTCCCTGCTGCGTAGCAACTTCACTTCCTGAGCTCCTTGACTGGGTTGGCGATAGAGTTCCCCAGGCTTATGGTCTTGGGCGACTTCAACCAGCCTTCCTTGGGGATGGGGGCAGAGGTAGCTCAGGAGTCCATGGCCACCATGACAGCCATGGACCTGTCCCAAGTCATCCAGTGCCTGACACATAATAGTGGTCATTTGCCTGACCTGCTTTTTCTGTTGGAGCAGTGGCAGAGTGTTCTGAAATTTGTGGAGGTATTGCTCATGGTCAGATCACTTCCTGGTGAGCCTCCAGTTCTCTGGCACCACCCCTCTCTGCAGGGAGGCTGGGCCTGTTAAAGGGGCCCACCCCAGGTGACTGATGGACCCAATTAGGTTTCAGAGGGAGCTCAGGGTTGTTCTGGAAAGTCTGCTTCACGGTCTGGCCGAAGCCTTGGTAGCTGCCTGGAATGGGTTGGCAGCCATGGCTTTGGACTGGATCACACCTGAGTGGCCTCTCCATGCCCATGGTTCCCTTAACTTCCCGTGGTATATGGAGGAGTTAAGGAAGCTTAAGAGGGCTAAGAGATGCCTTGAGTGCCACTGGTGGATGACAAAGAGCAAAGATGATTGAACATGAGCTGGAGCAGCGATTAGAACCTACCTTGTGGTGGTAAGGGCAGCGAAATGTAATTATTTCTCTGCCCTTATTGTGTCTGCAGATAGCTGCCCAGCAGGTGACCCGGACCCTCCTCAGAGGGAGTAATTCAGGGGTCTACCATTGTGAGGAATATGCCGAGCATATAGCAGATAAAGTCACTTGCATCCACTCTGTGTTGAATTCCAGCCTTGATGCAGGGCCAGTGGGGGCTATGGGGACTGAGTCTTGCATGGTTATCTGGGAGGAGTTCGAATCCGTTGAACCTGAGGAAATGGACAGGGTTCTCGTAGCTGTTAGTTCGGCCACCTCTGTTGTTAGATCCATGCCCCTCCTGGCTGGTCAAGGCTGCCCAGGAGAGAACATGTGATTGGGTCTGGGTGGTGGTTAATTCCTCTTTGAGGGAGGGGGTGGTCCCACTGGCTCTTAAGGAGGCAGTGGTACACCTCCTCCTCAAGGGGCCATCACATGACCCAACAAATCTGGATAGTTTTCATCCAGTATCCAGCATCCCCTTTTTAGGGGAGGTTGTTGAGAAAGTGGTTGCATGGCATCTTCAAAGGGCTTTGGATGAAGCAGATTATCTGGACCCCTTTCAGTCAGGATTCAGGCCAGGATATGGGACTGAGATGGCATTGATCACACTCTTGGTTGACCTCTGGCAGGAGCGGGATTGGAGCAGTGCATCCATCCTTGCTCTTCTTGACCTCTCAGTGGCCTTCGATACCATCGATCATGGTATCCTTCTGGACTGGCTTTGGGGGTTATGGGTGGGCAGCATGGAGTTGCTCTGGTTCTCCTGCTTTCTTCAGGGTTGGTTGCAGATGGTGTTGATAGGAAGGGAGATGCTCAGCCCACGGCTCCTACTTTGTGGGTGCTGCAGGGCTCAGTTCTCTTGCCTCTCTTGTTTAACATCTATATGAGGCCACTAGGTGAGGTGATCCAACAGTTTGGAGTGAGGTATCATCGATATGCTGATGATACCCAGCTTTATATCTCCACCCCAGGCTGTTTGAATGATGCTGAGATGTCCTATCTCAGTGCCTGGAGGCTGTAGGGGCCTGGATGGGGTGCAATGTGTTTCGGCTCAAACCAAGCAAGACTGAGTGGCTTTGGGAGTTTGGGCCTTCCAGTACCAAAGGTTTTCCATCTTTGGTCCTGGACGGGTTGGCACTGCCCCAGATGGACCCAGTGCATAATCTGGGGGTCTTCTTGGACTCACGGCTCCTGCTGGTAGAGCAGGTGGCAGCTGTGGCTAAGAGGGCCTTTGCACACCTTTGGGTTGTGTGCCAGTTGTGCCCATTCCTGGACAGGGAGGCTCTACTCACTGTCACTCATGCCCTCGTGACCTCCCGTTTGGACTCTTGCAACATGCTCTACATGGGACTGCCCTTGAAGAGCATTCGGAGGCTTCAGCTGGTACAGATGGCAGTGCCCGGCTTTTAAATAGTGTCGGCTATTCAGCACATGTAACACCACTGCTTTGGGAGCTGCATTGGTTGCCAGTGTGTTTCCAGGTGCAATTCAAGGTGCTGGTTGTCACCTTTAAAGCCCTTCATGGCTTGGGACTGGGTTACCTAAGGGACCATCTTCTCCCAGTTGTTTCTACCCATCCAGTTCGGTCTGGCAGGATGGGCATGCTCCAGCTTCCATCAGCCAAGGAATGTCAGCTGGTGGGGACCAGGAGACGTGCCTTTTCTGCCATGGCACCTGTCCTCTGGAACATTCTCTCTCCTGAGGTTAGGATGACCCTGACCCTTTTAGCTTTTCAGGAGGCCTTGAAGACCTGGCTATGTGCCTGGACCTGGGGCCCCAAGTGTACAAAGGGCCCCATGGCCCCATGGTTGTGCTGACACTGGCAGATTTTAATATCTCTTAGCTGTATTTATATTTAATTTTTTTGTATTGTTTTAATTGTTTGACTGGTTTGAGATGGGAGGCTATATAAATTGAATAAACAAATAATGAAAAACAAGCAGCATTCTTTTTTTTTTTTTGGATGTGGAGAAAGCTTTTGACAATCTTAACTGGCCCTTTTTGTACAAAGTTTTAGAGAATATGGACTTCGGAGAGAATTGTATAAAATGGGTAAAATACACACACACACACACACACACGCACACACTACAGAAAGCACAAATAAACGTTAATGGAGATTTAACAAAACCATGTGAGATTCAAAAGGGAACAAGACAAGGTTTTCCATTATCTCCACTTTTGTTTATACTGGTTTTGGAAGTTTTGAACAGAGATATAAGGCAAGATGAATGCCTTATATAAGGATAATGGGTGTAAAATTTAAAAAAGAGACATAAATTGAGAGCCTTTACGGTCGATCTGGTGTTGGTGTTGGAGAATCTGCTGAAATGGATAGAATTACTAATGAGAAAATTAAAAGAATTTGGTGCACTAGCTGGTTTTAAGATTAATAAACAACAGAAGAAGATGTTAACAAAAATATCAAGTTACAAGATCAAACAGAATTGATGAAAAAAACAAGTTTTAAAATAGACCAGGGTTTCTCAACCTTGGCCACTTCAAGATGTATGGACTTTAACTCCCAGAATTCCCCAGCCAGCAAAATGGTTGAAGTCCACACATCTTAAAGTGGCCAAGGTTGAGAAACTGTCCTGACTAGCAGGAACCACACTGAGACGAGGAATAAGTCTCTAGTGTTTTATTACTGCTACAGTAGACAGAAAATCCTACCAAACTGAAGAAGCATGAGAAAACTCAGACAGATAAGCCCCCAAAGTCAAGGCAGGTCTGTTCTGTGTCTCTTTGAATGACAGCTCAAACTCTCTCTACTACGCATGCGTTTTCCCCCCTGGATAGGGGCCCCCTCTGCTCACCATCAGTGCTCATGACAGAAACCCTGATCTAGACAGCCTGGATAGGTTTGAGTTCCAGAAGAATCGAGGCAAGACATGCACCATGGCCAGGACCTCATTCTAAGGGATAGCCTGAAAAAGCTTCGATTCCCATACCTTCCAACAACTCCATCAGAGTCTGGCCAATCCCACCTTGACATTTTCTCACACCTGCTAGTGTTTTTCCCTGCAGTCTCACTATCTCATTCCTGTCACATGCTGATAAGCTAAAGTCTTCCTAAACCAAACTTTTTGATTTTTGGCCTCCTTTGGACAGTTTTTGTGTACTTCATTTTTCATAGGTAACAGTTCAGATACATGGTCTAAAGCTACATATTATAACTCTGCCATGCCATTAGGCAATATTGACAATATATAGGCACTAGTGTTTGTTCATTAATGTGGTTATACATGGAAAATATATTCAAACACTGCTCTCAGCAGTGATGTTTGTAGAAACCCAAAGAAGAGGAATTATGGCATTGTTTATGTTGCAGAAATGATAAGTTATCTCACTTCCATGTGTGTGATGGAGCTGGAAAGGAATTTTATTCTCATACCCAACTGACAGGGTCTAGGGGTTTTCATCTTCACAGTATGGTGTCTACACATCTTGGGCACATGAACTGTAATTACAAGTGTTGTCTGTCATTTTCTGTTTTAGCATTTGGAGTACTTGGCAGGATCCATTTTAAGCTTAAGCAGGTGTGGGACTTCCTGTAATGCAGAAACGGGGGAACCACTTAAGGGTCCTTGGATGAAGAGGCATGGCTTCATCCCAGCTTGAAGGGCAGACACACCAGCTACACACACAGGTGGCAGGCATAAGCACTGAGTGCTCATGCCAAGACAAACACCTGGTGATGAAACGGTCAGCTATGAGGCAGGATGCCAGATAATGGATTTGGGTCCTATGATGTCCCCTGCCTTTTATAAACTGTAAGCAATGAACTGTTGCAGCCTCTCTCTTCTCTTCCCAGCCTTTCCTCCCCTTATAAGTGCTACTCACACACGTCAGAATTGGAGCACAGTGGATTTACTCACACTTCAATGATTTCCTAGGAGCAGCATAGCCACTTTTTCCCTCTTTGTTAAATTGTTGAACTAAAGTTCAGTTTGGTTGATTCTCATTTCTTCTTCCCAAGCATAATTTGTTAGCTCATTTGAATTCCCTTTGAGGCCTTTTTGATAAGTGTCCAGTAGCATTGATATTAATAATCAAATACATTGGTTGGCATTCTCTTTTACTAAAGGAGGCTGAGACACAGCTTGCTCCTTACGCTCAGCACAGATGGGTTATTCTAGGGGGGAGGCAAAAAAGTTAAGTGGGAGCCATGAGGATATGATCAAAGTCCCACAAATAAGTAAATAAATCTCAGGTTAGCAGTAGTTGTAATATTTTAATAGGATGAAAGTCAGTAGGGAGGGGGGAGTTCTCCACCAAACAAGAACTTGGTAAGGGCTGAGCCTTGTGCTTGGAGTCCCAAACTAGAAGCACTTCACACTGTAGTATTTGGGAACAGGCCCACTTGTAACTTCTGTTTCTCATCACTTCCATTGCAGAGGACAATGGACTTCAGAGTGACTCCAGATCTGACCTTTGTGCATCGAGGATAAAAAGAAACTTGCAGAACTCCTGCTTTAGGATTCCTGAAGAATGGATGGAGAGCCTTTTACCTCCAATTTCTTTTCCTCCGGAAACTTCCCTTCCGAAATTGGCATTACTTTGGAACAGAAAGTTACCTTTGCCTTTGTGTTTTTATTGTTTATTTTCCTTGGTGTTCTCATTGTCCGATGTTTTCGAATTCTCTTAGACCCTTACAGGAGTATGCCAACCTCCACCTGGACAGATGGACACGGGGGGCTAGAAAAAGGGCAATTTGATTATGTTCTGGCTTAGAGCCAGAAATGTAGCTACTTAGAAATATTTCTTGTTCACACACAGGCAAAACAAGCTAAAATTGGATGGATGGATGGATGGATGGATGGATGGATGGATGGATGGATGGATGGGAAACATGATGAGCATTTGATGACAAATCTTTGGGTTTATTTTTTTCCCAGTGAACAAAGTAAGTAGTGTTTTTCTTTGACAAAGCTGTACAATAGACACAGAAACTGAGTTTGCATTTTGCACATAGCCATTTTCAATACCAGATGTATGGACAAAGGCAGTGATTTGAGATAAACCATTATACACCCATTACACTGATGCAAAATTACAAGTGGGATTTGCAATCAAATGTTACTGGGTGCAGATGTCATGAGTAAGGATGGCGAGCAGGGGGCTCCCTTCCAGACTGTTAAGCGCATGCGTAGCACTGAGGAATTGGTGAGCCGTTCCAAGAGGCACAGATTGGGACTGCCTTAACCTGCGGGGTTTATATGGCTGGGTTTTTCCCACGCTTGTTCAGTTTGTTAGGATTACTGTTATGTATTAGCAATAAAACATTAGAGAACAGTTCCTTGTCTCAGAGTGTTTCCTGGGAGTCAGGACAGCAGTGCTATTTATCAAGCCAGGAATGCTTTCTTCTTTCAATATGTACCTTCAGAGCAGCTTCCTTACTTCTTCAGGAAGAATAAAGAACAAGCAGCAAAAAAGAGCAGTAGAAGGACTAGGAGGCTCCAGGGGATAGCAGAAAGCCCCAGCAGCAAGTGGGCCTGGGCTGAGCATGCGCCTGTTTCTGCCAAGCTTTGACACCAGCCTTGGCAACAATATTAGACTGATGGGACAACAATGCATCAGCCTGTTTTGCAAAAAAAGGCTTGCTTTGAAAGCTGCAGGTAATCAAATGCAAATCTGGCATAAGCTTACCGTAAGCTGAGGCTTATCTAGACACACTTGAAATGAAGCCAGGTTTTATTTTATGCTCCATGGTTACCAAAGGAATTGGTTCTCAGCTCCTTTTTGTACAAACTTTTTGTACAGCTGCTCTTAAATAAATGCTGACATTTCCTGCTTCTATTCCAACTCTTTGTGCTGTACTAACAGAAAGTGTTGCTTCCACTGACTTAGTAGTTTATAGTAATTTGTGTATATGATTATTGTTTTATGACCTGTTTAATGGTCAGGTCAAGCCATCACATGAAGTTAAACATTTTCTCTCCTTTCCCCCTTCCTTTCTTGATATATAAAGATCTTTTGAATGTAAAAGAAATGAACAATGGGATATGCTTTTATTTCTATTACAGAATATGTCAGTCATTAAAAGTCCAGACTCCTGCTTTCCTCAGGCATTCAGATTTTTTGAGGGGTGGGGGTGGACATGGAGTCTGATTCTGAAGCAAGGAAGCCTAGCTATAACCACATTTAGAAAGCTAGCTTTTGCCTTCTAGGGCCTACTTCTTCACAAGAATAAAAAGTGGGAAGATTCCCATCTGGTGGTCCCCTGTCTGAGCAGCACTCAGTACTCAGTATTTTGGGAGCATAAAAACTAGCAGCTGCCAGTTGCAAGCAAAGCCACCTTTCTTTTGGAAAACCTGGTAGAATTCAGCACTGATATTTCTATTTGCCACCCACATCATACTGTCACTCTCTCAAATCAAGAATAATGCCAGTTTCACATGCTGTAACAGCTTATTTTCAGAAAGGGGTGGGGGGTACGTTACTGTCCAGGCTTGAAAAGGGCCTGACACTTTTGCCCCAGACAGACCCTATGATGGGCATAGGCAACCGGGTGACTGGAACTGCAATGCGTCTATGAGCAGTACACCTGATGACAGCTGGTCTTCCTGACCCACCAGAATTTAACTCTTTAAATTGCTTTAATTAAAAATGCACACACTGATACATGCATACACAGAGAAAGAGGGGAACTGGCATCTATAAAGCAAATGCCAGATTCTTTATTTGCAAGAATACCCTCTATTTTCCATATTTGTTAGAAAATACAAATAGTGGGTATCTACAGCTCAGTGCTTTCTTTGGATATATGCCCCATTTGCTCAGAAAAAAAAAAGACATTCTGTGAGCTTAAAGGGAGTGCCAAGGAACACCTTTGCTTACATGGCTTCTGGTAAATGAATGCTTTGCAAGTGGTCACCCCCCAAAAAAAGACTAAGCCCCACACCCACTTTGGCAGCCAGTGAGGTGTCTGGAACAGCTTTCAAAAGTCCAGATATATTCCTCGGCTCAAAAAATGTTGCCTATGTCTGCCCTTCCATACCAACTTCATAGCCAATATTCACTGTTGTTTAACCTTTTATAGATGGCTCTTTTGCATTAGCTGGATTATATGTAATTCTGAGAACACTGCTGACCTTTTTGGAGACTCACATCCCGTGAGAATTTTTTGCACTCAGAGAAGCTGAATGATTCAGATGAATTACCAGTTCCATACTGCAGCAATGCCAGCCTCTGTCCTCTCATGCCCTGGACCATTTATCCTTCCAAGAAAATGGGTGTTTCCTTGTAATAGGAGTCCAAGCCTTCCACCTGAAGCTGAATGTTCATTATTAGAAAGTTTTAACAGCTCATTATGTTGGCGTTATATCCTTCTTCTAACTAAGGCCCACGATCAAGAATAAAAAAAAAATTATTGAAACTCTGTAGAGAATGCCAAGCAGCCAAACTTAATAAACAAATTAAGTGAGGGTGGGAAGAACTGGAATAAATCTTGCTGACTTCATCCCTGTTCCTTGCAGTACAGATAGGATTATTAAAGGCTGAGGATGTCAATAGCAGATTAGGGTTATGTACAACTGGACATAAAGCATCTGCAAAATACATGATTTCTACATATTCAGATATAGGGCTAACAGAAAAAAAATCCTATTTTTTTGTTTTCCAATCAGGTATCATCCAGTTTCATCCAAGATAATTCATTTTAGATTTTTTTGTCAAAGAAGAAGAGAATTTCAGATAAATTCTCCTGGGTGAAGTTGGGTGTTCTTCCACTTAGTTAAGAGATGGTCTGGGGGTATGTGTGAAAATCCTCTCTTTCACTGGACAATCATCTCTCCAGTGGTCTGAATCCCTCATGGCTTCTAAATATTTCAATTAAAACCCAGGGAAAGATACCATGAGGAAACTCATCCTATTAATTTTCATCAATAGTGGTGGTTCCACTAATGTTAATATTAATGGAAAATCCTGCCCTTGGAAAATGATTTGAGAATTTCTCCCTTACTTGGAGAAATTTGGACAAATTATCTACCTAAGTTTTTCCTCATAAATTGTATTCAGTGATGCTTGGTACCAAATAAATCTTCATAGGATTGATCATAATATACACATGGTAATACTGTAATTGTGCAAATGCAAATAACATATACATTTTGGGGTTATGTAAATAACCACTGGGAGCCAGTTTGGTGTAATGGTTAAGGCACCAGGGTAGAAACCAGGAGACTGTGAGTTTTAGTCCTGCCTTAGGCACAAAGCCAGCTGGTTAGCCTTGGGTCAGTCATTCACTCTCAGTTCTAGGAAGCAGGCAATGGCAAACTGCTTCTGAAATCTTGCCAAGAAAGCTGCAGGGACTTGTCCAGGCAGTTGCCAGGAATCAACACTGACTCAAAGTCACACTTACATGCACACACACAAATTACCACTGCCATCTTTAGCAGTCTCAGGATTTTGTTGGGCAGTGCAAGAGCAAAAGGATTACTAGTGCTGAAAAGACTTGCCCGTCAGAAGTTATTTATGTTCCACTGGAAGACTCTGCAGGGTCAGTGGGAGCTTCTCCTGAAATCCACACAGCAGCTTTGGACTGAGTTCCTTCTCAAGATTGTGGCAGGGAGAGAAATAATTATACACATCCTATTCAACCTAATGCCACGAGCAGCAGCAGCTCTGCTGGCGTAGGGATTCTTCAGGCTTAAGGTGTCTATTGTTTTCTTAATTTTAAAAAATGCCTGTTGATTGCATTCCTCTAATTAATGTCTTGTCTAGTTTGCTCTTGTAATCCTAAACACATTGTCTTGAAAGTACACCCACTGAACTAAAAGGGGCTTATTTCTGAATAGATTCCATAGTATATAGAGGTTCTGAGATAAACGTACTCTAGATTTTATGCTGTCTTATGTTATTAGAATAAAACAGCCAATAAACATGCTGTACTGGATTCCCATAAAGGATTGTGGAAAAGGATGGACCAATAATATTTATCTCTCTGATAAGAAAATATTAAACATCTTATCAGTTTAACCCTGCTGAGAGCATGCTTGCATGGGAAAGAGATTACAGGTAGTCCTCACTTAGTGACTGTAATGGGGACTGGCAACTTTATCACTAAGCGCCGCAGTCACTAAGCAGAAAATCACATGACCGCGATGGGCTTACAACATCACTTCCCATTTGATCATTAAGCAAATCACTGCAGTCATTAAGTGAGACATTATATGATTGCAACTTGCAATTTTAGTTCCACATTCACCATTAACTCTTCTTTACAGAAGACAGTTGTGAAGCACACAAATGGTGATCACATGACCACAGGATGCTGCAACAGTCGTAAATGCAAGATTATGATGGGTTTTTTTACACCGTCATTTCATTTTGAATGATCTTTAAACGAGGCAGCCAGTAAGCAAGGACTACCTGTACTGAAGCATGTTTGTTGAGATGGGTGGTTATACAAATTGAATAAACAAATAAATATTTCTCTTTTTTGTATGTTGCTAAGAAGGACTGTGCAGCACTTCAGATTCAATGCCTCAAAGGTGCTTCAAGCACAGGGGCAGAATAGTAGCATCTGCCTGCAACTGTTTACAGCAGCTGTATCTGAGCAGGAGGTTGGACCTTATGGCCTAAGCAGCCCTTTCAAATATTTGATTCTATGTGCTACTTTCTGTGGATTGGAAATTGCCTGCAATTTAATAATTTTACATTTGCCCTAAACTCATGAACAGCACAGTGTTCGTTGTATATTAGAATCCTTCATATCTTCCTGGATGCCTACTATAGTATAAGCATTGAAACAGTAAACAGGAGTATCAAAGGATGTTATTCCCCTACTTATGTGATAGTTAATTGCTGAACTGATGCTTTTTCTGACGCTGTGGAAATACAATGGAATTAAATGTTCTTCTCTAGCTTCCTGTTCCCTTGTGGCATATGTTGATGCCACCTTTTGCATATGAGTCAGTAGCACACATTTCAAAGAGAAGGAAGACCTTTGCCAAGCCCAAAAGCCTTATTTGGGCTCCTAGCATATTTCTTTCTAGAGGACACATGAAACGTAGGTGGCAAGGCTGTTTCTCACAGTACATCTAAAGGTTGCAGATTAATATCACAGCTGAGAGTTTCAGTTACCATGTGCTTCAAGGAAAACCCCCTAATTTTTGTATCACACTGAAAAGCTTCCAACGTGGGAACAGGAGAAAAACAAGGATCCATTCTAGCATGATAAAGATCAGCTAGCGTCATGGGAGGATCCAAGTAATCTGTTCACTGAGTGATACTGCTGTCATAAGTTTGGCATGTTGAAAATGTTTGGCAGTTGCTGTTGTTTGTATTGTAATCCTCAGCTGTGGGAGTAAACTTCTTTTGACATCTCCTACTTGATTTATTAGTTAGCAAATCAATTGTCTAATTGTACATTTATATCATCCAGTAATAATTCTCTGGGCAGTTAATCAATCCTTTGCCTACATACATATTCTTTGAGCCGACCGGAGCGTTTCACGAACACTGAACACAAATCTTCCTGTCCCTTTATTTGTATTAAATTAAATATGCAAGTTTATGCAAGGTATAGGTTTTTGTATTGAGGAGGGAGAGGGGGAGGCAGGTAAATGCAGACAGTCTGCATTTTGTTAGGAGAGTCAAGAAATAACTCCAAGTATTTTGGTGACTGGGTAGGTTGTTTACCTCTTCTTTGCTTCACTTTACACTCTGGTGCAGGGATGGGAGTTTGTGAAAATGCTGATGTGGTTCGGCTACAGTGACGAGCAGTCCTGGCAATATGGAGAGCAGTCTGAGATTATTGAAATTATAGCTCAACAACATCTGGAGGGTGATAAATTCACCAATAACTGTTCTGTTTAGAGCTGATCACAAATGACCTTTCCAAATTCTCCACTAAATTTATAAGCAGCAAACTTGGATGGCTGATTTTCCCCAGGTTTGTCCAAGGAAGGGAGAAATTCTCTAATAATTTCCCAAGGGCGGGACTCATCCTTAGCAGAGACAGGAGCATCAGCACTGAAGAAGCTCAATGGGAGGACTTCTTTCATGATGTTTTCCCTGGAATTTCATTGGAATATTGGCAACCCAGGGAAGGTACATAACACTGGAAAGATACAAGCTGTACAACAAAAGGCAGGTGTTCATACACACCCATCCACTGGCTACCATGTTATTAAATGTGCAAGAATGCCACACTCCACCTCTGAGAATATCTCAAAATTCTTTTTTTATTGGAATTTCTAAACAAATTTTCTTTCATAAAATGAATGAGAATTGATAGGAATAAATGCAATGGATTTTCCCTGCCTGTCACTCTAAAAAGTAAAGACCCTTTGCAGAGATGGAATTCCTAATTAATATTAATAAACTCTGGCTCATATCAACTGAGTTTTATCAATTTGAAAAACAAATATCCAAAGACACCTCATTTTCAATCCCAACTACTTGTAAATCTTGAGTCAACTCTCTTGAAAATCCTTAGCATTTTAAAAATAGCAGCCAGGTTCTTTTTCTTTTTTATTCTTTCAAAATGCACCAAAAATTGAATGTCTCAGGAATGTTACTGTGACTGCTTGCTGGTTAGGCCATCTGGCATCAAAGAATTATATGCCACTAGTTCTTAAAGTTTTAAACTGTTGGAGTTTAAATGTATTTTCTTCATTTTTTTCTCTTTCTTTTGAATTATATTTGGACTAAGAATGCTGGTTCAAGTACAGTTTTAGCCATGGAAACTCACTGAGTGACTTTGGGTCAATCAACATCTCTCAGCCAATCCTATCTCATGGGTTGGGGGAACCTATATAAGCTACCTTGAAATCCTTGAGAACAAGGGTGTGATACAGCCCTCTAACTAACTAACTAACTAACTAACTAACTAACTAACTAACTAACTAACAAATAGACAAATAAAGGTTCTAGCTATTTTGTTGTCATGCGACGTTACAACAAATGAAACTTTCTCACCCTGTTAGGCTTATTAATTTTGTTTTGTTGTCCTGCTATGTTAAGACCAAACTAAGGATTGCTAGATCTCACAACCTCACAGACATTTAAATTTTGACTTGAAAGATTTCTAAGTATATTAATTAATCAATCACAAACATGAAGTTCAGGTTGATGGCTTCCAGGGAAGGTATGGTGAACTGAAGACAGCTCTGCAAAAGTGGAGCCAATGACTGTGGCAAAGACCAAAGAACCGGTGAGTAGATTGGTTCCTTGGAACCTCTCCGGATAAGGAGAGGATGGGAGATTGCCCACATGTGCTCCAGACAGCTGCTCCTTACGAGAAGACTGCAGGGTAGTGGTTTTCTGTGGGTTTCAGTACCAGGAGATGACAGGATTAACTATCTTGCTCACAACTGTGGCAGAGACTTTTAAAGGACACTAAGTTCACAAATCTCACTTTCTAATCACTTTTGGAAATTGCTCATTGACTACTTCTAAGCTGTTAGAGATCTTCAGAACAACAAGTTTGAAAACACCAGGTGAGTCTCCCTACAATCCTGAATGAAACAAAATTTTAATCATAAGCTTAAGAATTTAAAGAATCTGAAATAAACAGCAAAAAGCTAAAAGAGATTTTGATCTTAGAAAGTTATAAATGAACTAAGGGTCCAGATATTTTATATATTGAAACTTTTACAATAAGATTTTGGAATTAATTATGAAGTACAAACAGCTTCTTGTGGGAAATAGATTCTGTTTTGGTTTTTACAAGACACAACATACAGTAGATAAGCAATTTCATGATTTCAAAAACTAGACACAGAAGAGACTAAAGATTTTAGGTAGAGGAAAGATATGCAGGTCTGTAAGATGATGCAAAATGTTATGACAATAAAAATACTGAAGGAGACTGTTGAAGAATGGAATCGGAAAATAGTGCCACAATATCAACAATGTCAGTAACGATGTCTGCTTCTGTGGATAGATTATGTCCAAAAGATGTTACTGAAGAAATGGCAGATGTAGAACAAATTTTATCTGACAAGATAGAGATGATATCGAAAGTGGATTTATAAATGACAGCCCAAGAGAATAACTTAGAAAAGGATATTTCACTGGATGTACAAAAGAAACTGGCTGAGGTTTTAAAATTTAAAAGGGAAATACAAATGACAAACCAAGAGAGTGACCTAGATAATTTTTTTATTAGATTTTAAAAAGGGGCTTTTTAAAGCCTTGACGAACTCTGCGATGGGACAAAGACGAAACGAAAAGAAATCAAATCCTACGACAATATTTGAATGAACTAAAGATTAAGACTGTTAGAAGTAAAAGGAAGGAATATAAAATTGGTTTATTTGATCAAGGTTAAAACAAGATTTGTTGTTACTTCTGGCTACCATTTATGGACTTTATGCTGACACCAGGACTGAAAAGAAGATGTTTTATGGATTTGTTTATAGATAAGAGATGGGATATGGGATGAAGAGATAAATGTTTGTAACTTTAGAGAGGGAGAAGACTTACTAAATTTGTTTATACTTGTGATGAAGGTTGGAAGTCACTTCTTTATAATTTTTTTCTTTATTTATTATATTCCCACTTTTCTCTTTCTTCTCTCTTTTTTTCTTTCTTTTTCCTTGCACTTTTTACTCTTCTCTATTCTCTTTTCTTTAAGTTTAGTTTGTATTAGATTTACTATTATAATCAAAATTCTTAATGAAGTTCAGGTTGATGATTGATCTCCAGGAATTCTTTTCATTAACTGCATGAGTGTGTAAAAATATAAACACACAGTGGAGAACTACAATATACACAGAAGTAAACTAATCTAGAGTATAAACAAGAATGCTGTTCTTTTTTTGAAAAAATGCACATGAGTTTAGTCTGGCATTTCATTTTCTCTAGCACATAAAAGTAACTATCGTTTGAATATGTCCATAATGGATTTCTGATACATCTGTCCCTTTCTCTGTTCATTTAAAAAGTGTGAAAACATGTTTTTGTGCTGAGTTATGGTACCTGGGCCAACGGTGGCATCCAAATTTTAGAGGGAGCCCAGAGGTGGAACCCCTCTGCATGAATCAATGCCTTCTATCCTTCTACTTCCACTGGCAGCCAAACTGGAAAGACAGATGAGTGCACTCATTGGTGGCCAAAAATATTAAAATGACACCATACCAAGAGAGTTACAACTGCAATCTTTGCCCAAAACTTCAGTGTCCCTTTCTTTGGTTTTTTATGTATATAGTTTACATCATCTGAGAAGATTTCTTTTTCTTTTATATAAAAGCAACATCACTGTTTAAATTTTCAGAGCTGTTTCCCAAAGATGTTAATTCATTGCAAAGTACATCTTGTTTCTTCAAATTCCAGAGCATGATCAGGGGTGGAATCCAGCCCCTCTTTGACTGGTGGAGCTTCTTCCATTAATGGAAATGAAAGGAGAGAATTTCCTTCCTTCCCCCCACAACCCCCCCCCCCATGCCTTCCAAACGTGATCTCAGGAGGTCAGCAACTATTACACAGGAGTGAACTTCTGTGAAGAATGTCAACAAAACCAATTCTAATTTGAGTCAGGTTAAATCTATCATTGAAATTCAAAAAGTTATAAATTGAATTTTGGGATCCATTGGTAATTAGCAGTCTTTTTCTAGCAGTCTCTTGATAGTCAGATAATTCTTAAGCAGTAGATGGACTCCAAAATATTTAGCTCATGACCACAAAAATGTGTACAAAACAGGATGATTACTAGAATAATCTAAAAACTATAGGAATAGGAATCTATTTCATTTGCTTGCCTAACAAAGATTCCTCAAGTCATTTCAGAGCTTCCACTTTTCTACTGCTGACAGCAAGCAGCAAAGGTGCCAATATATTTTCCCAAAACTTGTTTTGTAATTCCAAACTAATAATCAACATACCCATTATGTTGAGGACACATTAGTCCACAGGCTGACATAGGCATGATCGAGATTAGTGAAACTATGTATCAGAAAACAACAACATTCTCTAACAAGAAAGCTATTTTCCTACTTACACTGGGTTCTATTTACAGCAACCCAGACCATCATGTGATTGCATAAAAAATAATAATTGGTATTCCAGATCTCTTTAACAATGTCTTTGTTAATATACCTTTGTTATACAATCACACTGACTTGATGGTAGAATTAGTCATAATCTGACTTCCAGTATTCAGACCTTGGTATCAATCTTAGGCTTAATTTAGCTGACCTAAAAAATGCTAGCAGGTTTTGATTCGGCTAGTACTTGGACAGGATGCTACCAGTTCTATAGATCAACTGGGAAGTCAAAAAACATGCTGGAAGAATGCAATAGCAAAACATGCCATACTATTACCAATAAAGCTACATGGAAGTCACCAGAAGCCAAGTTTGATGTGAAGGAGATTTGACCATATTTTATCCAAACTAGCAGAATTTCTTCATTTGGATTATTCTGTTCAGTAATGCCCAGAAAACCTTTTCCTTATTAAAGTTTTTCAAGCCGGTTTATTAGACACCACTTCCAATTTGGTAGATGACATTCCAAAGCAAGAATTTAAAGTAAGAAATTAAAAAAAAAGAAAAGCTGTAGCTGTTTAAAAAGAGCTACAAAGATCCAGCTCTAGATTTGTGATCATTTAAAGATTAGAATGATGAATAGTCAACCTATACATCATTCTATAGCATGACTTCCTATAGCTGTCTTTTCATACTATTAGTAATTTCATTCTGGGCTAGCAAAGCTATATATTGGGGGGGGGAATGGTTGAGACTGTGCTTGCACAATAGGCTAATCCAGGATGACTAAATCATCACATTCTGAATTAACACGATTGCCTAAAATATACTGCTGTAGGACCCATGGCTATAAAGACAGGAGCACAGTCAGTTGCTGCTCAGTTGTCTGTGGTCCGCATAGCTGACCACTTTGCCTCTGAAGAAGCGAGCCACAGTTGCCAGTAAAACATCAGGAAATCTGTTTTCTAGACCATGGTCACTAAACCTTGAAGCCAAACACTGCCCAACAATTGCCTAGCTTTGCACAGTACACTAAATCCACCTTGGCTGGGCCTGTAGACCACATGGAGCCATAAACTAGCCCACCATATTTAAGCTTAACACATTTTGTGAATCAGTCAATGAGGTTAGTCTAAAGTTCAGGTATTTAGCTCTCTTGGGCAGAGTAGTATTTAGAGATGTATCACCCTTCCCACATTTTGACATATGTCCCTGAAATTGCAAAAGAACCGTACATTTAGTTTTCATATAATAGCTTTCAAACAATATGTTGTTTATCAAGATAATAATTCTGGAAGTATAGAGATCTGGGCTAGAAAAATCTGGATGGCCACTAGATGGCAGCAAAGAATTAGATGTCTTGTATCTTATTGCTGGCATCTGGTAGTCATTTGGATTTTTTCCAACCCAGAGCTGGTTGTCCTATGAAAGTGCTATATCTGGAGCAAGCTTCTATCACTCCCAAATATGGGGGAGCTACCTCATCTAGAATGCCTAGGCAACCTGGGAATTCTGCAATGCTGGGCAGGAATTCAACTGCCTGGTTGGACAGGCAATGCAGGTCTATGCTGCATTGTCTACTTTAGAGTGTATTTACTACTCTAGTAAACGTATTTATTAGGTCTCTTCCAACCCTATGGTTCTATGATTCTATTTCCCCAATTTAAATGTTACCCTCACTGTTGTATGTACTTTGTCTTTGACAAAATGGGCTCCATAAAGTGCTCTTTCAGGGACAAAGAAATCTGCATGGTTTGCTTTCCCTCACAATAAACTCTTTTGAATTTCAAATTTTTCCAAACCCACTGAATGAATTTCTCACCTATCACTTGCTAAATAGAAAAAGGAGAGAACTATATTGCTAGCCATGAGGCTGTTAAAGAATACTAGCCTGACCAATGCCCGCCCTGCCATCCCAAGTAACCCTAATATAGTCTCACAAACATTGGTTTAATATTCAAGGATTTGAATCCAGACTTTTAAGAGCTCAGCACTTTTGTGTGGGTGGATGACTCTAGTCATTTGGAAAGTAATGCATTTGCTAGGATTGCCAACTTTAAAAAAAACAAAACTGTTCCTGCACTTTGAGTAACAACCTGCTATACTAAAAGTAACAGATGCAAACTTTTTTGTGGAAAGGGTAGCAGGGTGATAGATACTGTGAAAAGCATTCCTTTGCTAAATATTTGTGTCTCAAAATGTTTGTGTTTAAGGCAGAGCAGCAGTCACTATTTCAAAATGTGTATAATCTAATTAGGTACAATATTCAGTGCCTCCAATTGTCCAATACTTCCTATGTGAATGGAAGGGTTATTTTTCCCCTGCCTTCATGCTGTGCAGAGGAGCACAGATGGCTATGAATTTACTGTTAAAAACAGCATGCAAAAAATAAAAGAGAAAAGGAAGGAGTTTTCACACAAGTCAAAAAAGGGGAAACTGTATAATTAAGGGGGAAAATTCAATTGTGGCTAAGCAATGAAAAAAAAATCCCCATTAAAATGATCCCCTTTTATCTAAAAGATGAAGAATGTGATGCCTTTCTCTCTAACTGCCTGCCAGCAAATTGCAAGTACCATCAGTACTTCTGGCATACAAATGCTGAGAGCCCATTTTTGCTTTTTCACCAATTAAAGAAAAATGCATTCTCTCTTTTCTGCTTCTCCAATATAAAACAAAGTGTACTGTTCATCTAGTCTCTAAATCTAATGTGCAAACTTATGTTGAAACAGAGGGAGAATGTAGATCAAATCCATATGAATTCAGGTTGCAGAAATTTGGTAAAAAGAATATTTAGATAAAGAATATTTGGTAAAAAGGATATTAAATTTCTTCAGCAGAATCACGAACAGTTTCCTGTAATAAAAACTTTGGAAAGGGATTCTGTTTCCCCTCCTCAGTATAATAAACCTTCAGAGCACAATGTTGAAATCTGATCTCCTCTTTCAATAATAGGATACACTGCATCTTGGTTCCCCATCGAGTGCTCTGTTTTCAGGCATTTGTGAGCTCTGAGATTTACCTCACTTATATCGACCTGTAGCACAAACGTATGCTGGCAATCTCTCTCTCTCTCTCTCTCTCTCTCTCTCTCTCTCTTGTTCTCTTTTTTTTTACTATGTCCTCACCACATTGTTTCCATCTGATCCATAGCCCATTCCTGAGGCAGCCTTAAATCATTCTTAACTGTACCCACGTTAGAGTTTCCTCTTTATTCCAATACAGATTTTGCCATGGGTACAGTCTGATACATTTCACCAACTGTCCTAACAGCCAGAAATCACACTGAGACGAGGAGTAGGTCTCTAGTGTTTATTACTGCTACATAAAACAGACTCCTAACAAACTGAAGAAGCGTGGGAAAAACCCAGACAGATAAACCCCAAGAGTTAAGGCGGGTCTGATCTGCGTCTCTTTGAATGGCTGCTTAACTCCTCAGTACTACGCATGCGTTTTCCCCCCTGGACAGAGGCCCCCTCCTGCTCGCCATCAGTACTCATGACACCAACCCTCCTCATGGGGGCACAGTCAGGTGATTCCCTAGGGGATGTGATCACTTTGGTATCTGCTAGCCATTTTAGGCTGGTGTGGACATAGCCCCTCATCTGTAGTCCTTGGGTATGGTCTTCTAGAGCTATTCTGCTTTGGGCATCAGCAGTCCTTCATAACAGGCAGTCACCTGCCAGGTATCACAAGTAATCCCCAGTTCAGGGAAATGGATCAACCTGAACGGCAGTGACAGGGGATCCACATGGTAAAGTAGGAGAGATAAAGCCTGCCTCTCCTCTCTCTGCTGTTACATAGCACAACTCTTCCTGTGCCCGTCAGTTGCTATTTGGGCTGCTTTGGCCTAAGTGTTTAGTGCTCTTCTGGAATAGTGCTAAACCTGTGTTCAACAGAGCCCACCTGTCAGCTGATTTCTGAATGCACTCATACAAAACATTTGTGCAAAACCAGAGCGAGTTTTAACAGATGGATATATGCAAAGGTCTAGCATTTACCATCACTCCATCCCCATCCCATGTTAACAAAAACGATTGATAGGTATTTTCTCTCCAACTGGTGATACTTGGTGAGGGTGGAGAGAAACAGTCAGAGGGATACACCATTCCTTGTCCTTAATGTGCCTTGTTGTTGTATATTCATTTAGTCGCTTCCAACTCCTCGTGACTTCATGGACCAGCCCACGCCAGAGCTTCCTGTCGGTCGTCAACACCCCCAGCTCCCCCAGGGACGAGTCCATCACCTCTAGAATATCATCCATCCACCTTGCCCTTGGTTGGCCCCTCTTCCTTTTGCCTTCCACTCTCCCTAGCATCAGCATCTTCTCCAGGGTGTCCTGTCTTCTCATTATGTGGCCAAAGTATTTCATTTTTTGCCTTTAATACCATTCCCTCAAGTGAGCAGTCTGGCTTTATTTCCTGGAGGATGGACTGGTTTGATCTTCCTGCAGTCCAAGGCACTCTCAGAATTTTCCTCCAACACCACAGTTCAAAAGCATCGATCTTCCTTCTCTCAGCCTTCCTTATGGTCAAGCTCTCGCAGCCATATGTTACTATGGGGAACACCATTGCTTTAACTATGCGGACCTTTGTTGTCAGTGTGAGGTCTCTGCTCTTAACTATTTTATCGAGATTGGTCATTGCTCTTCTCCCAAGGATTAAGCATCTTCTGATTTCCTGACTGCAGTCAGCATCTGCAGTAATCTTCGCACCTAGAAATACAAAGTCTTTCACTGCTTCTACATTTTCTCCCTCTATTTGCCAGTTATCAATCAAGCTGGTTGCCATAATCTTGGTTTTTTTGAGGTTTAGCTGCAAGCCAGCTTTTGCACTTTCTTCTTTCACCTTCATCATAAGGCTCCTCAGTTCCTCTTCGCTTTCAGCCATCAAAGTGGTATCATCTGCATATCTGAGATTGTTAATGTTTCTTCCAGAGATTTTAACTCCAGCTTTGGATTCCTCAAGCCCAGCATGTCGCATGATGTTTTCTGTGTACAAGTTGAATAGGTAGGGTGAGAGTATACAGCCCTGCCGTACTCCTTTCCCAATCTTAAACCAGTCTGTTGTTCCGTGGTCTGTTCTTATTGTTGCTACTTGGTCGTTGTACAGATTCTTCAGGAGGCAGACAAGATGATTGGTATCCCCATACCACTAAGAACTTGCCACAATTTGTTATGGTCCACACAGTCAAAGGCTTTAGAATAGTCAATAAAACAGAAATAGATGTTTTTCTGAAACTCCCTGACTTTTTCCATTATCCAGCGGATATTGGCAATTTGGTCCCTAGTTCCTCTGCCTTTTCTAAACCCAGCTTGTACATCTGGCAATTCTTGCTCCATGAATTGCTGAAGTCTACCTTGCAGGATCTTGAGCATTACCTTACTGGCATGTGAAATGAGTGCCACTGTTTGATATTTTGAACATTCTTTAGTGTTTCCCTTTTTTGGTATGGGGATATAAGTTGATTTTTTCCAATCTGATGGCCATTCTTGTGTTTTCCAAATTTGCTGGCATATAGCATGCATTACCTTGACAGCATCATCTTGCAAGATTTTGAACAGTTCAGCTGGGATGCCGTCGTCTCCTACTGCCTTGTTATTAGCAATGCTTCTTAAGGCCCATTCAACCTCACTCTTCAGGATGTCTAGCTTTAGCTCACTGACCACTCCGTCAAAGCTATCCCCGATATTGTTATCCTTCCTATACAGGTCTTCTGTATATTCTTGCCACCTTTTCTTGATCTCTTCTTCTTCTGTTAGGTCCTTGCCATCTTTGTTTTTGATCATACCTATTTTGGCCTGGAATTTACCTCCAATGTTTCTAATTTTCTGGAAGAGGTCTCTTGTCCTTCCTATTCTATTGTCTTCTTCCACTTCCACGCATTGCTTGTTTTAAAATAATTCCTTATCTCTTCTGGCTAACCTCTGGAATTTTGCATTTAATTGGACATATCTCCCCCTATCACTGTTGCCTTTTGCTTTCCTTCTTTCTTGGGCTACTTCTAGTGTCTCAGCAGACAGCCATCTTGCCTTCTTGGTTTTCTCTTTCTTTGGCATGTATTTTGTTGCCGTCTCTTGAACAATGTTGCGGACTTCTGTCCATAGTTCTTCTGGGACCCTATCTACTAAGTCCAGTCCCTTAAATCTATTCTTCACCTCCACTGCATATTCCTTAGTAATATTAGTGAGCTCATATCTAGCTGATCTGTGGGTCTTCCCTAATCTCTTTAGTCTGATCCTAAATTGTGCAAGAAGAAGTTCGTGATCTGAACTACAGTCAGCTCCAGGTCTTGTTTTTACCGACTGTATAGATGTCCGCCACCTTTGGCTGCAAAGGATGTAGTCAATCTGGTTTAAGTGTTGTCCATCTGGGGAAGTCCATGTATAAAGCCGTCTCTTAGGTTGCTGGAGAGTGTTTGTTATGCAGAGTGAGTTGTCTTGGCAAAATTCTATCAGCCTATGTCCTGCTTCGTTTTGTTCTCCCAGGCCATGCTTACCTGTAATTCCAGGTGTCATCTGACTGCCCACCTTAGCATTCCAGTCTCCCGTGATGAAAATAACATCTCTTTTAAGCGTGTTGTCCAGCAGGTGCTGCAGATCCTCATAGAACCGCTCTACTTCAGCTTCTTCAGCATCTGTGGTTGAGGCGTATATTTGGATCACTGTGATGTCAGATGCCTTGCCCTGAATTCGAATTGAGATCATTCTATCGTTTTTTGGATTGTATCCGAGGACTGCTTTAGCCACTTTACTATTAATTATGAAGGCTACTCCATTTCTTCTGTGGTCCTCTTGTCCACAGTAGTAGATCTGGTGGTCATTTGATGTGAAGTGGCCCATTCCAGTCCATTTCAGTTCACTGATGCCCAGAATGTCTATCTTTAATCTTGACATCTCACCAATAACCACATCCAATTTGCCCTGGCTCATAGATCTTACATTCCAGGTTCCAATGGTGTGTTGATCCTTAGAACATCGGATTCGCCGTTCACCACCAGCACCGTCGGCTGCTAGCCATCCTTTCAGCTTTGAGCTAGCCGCGTCATCACGTCTGGGGCTAGTTGAACTGATCCTCTGTTCCTCCCCAGTAGCATCTTGACCATCTTCCGACCTGGGGGTCTCATCTTCCGATGGTATACCGACATATCTCTGGTTGTACTGATCCATTTAGTTTTCACGGCAAGAATACTGGGGTGGGTTGCCATTACCTTCCCCAGGGATCACATTTAGTCTGACCTCTCTGTCATGACCTTCCCGTCTTGGGTGGCGCTTCACGGTTTAGCTCATGGCATCATTGAGGTGCTCAAGCTCCAGCACCACGACAAGGTAACGATCCTTTGCTGAAGTAATGTGCCTTGCACACTATAAATAAGGACAGCACTGTTTACCAGCCCATTGTGCCTATGGTAGAATAGGCATTGCCAGTAGGGATAGCAAATTTTATGCTAGTATAAATTTCTGCCATCTCCAATGCATGCTATTTTGCTACATGCTACATGCTATTTTTGTATTATTTTATTCTACATGCTCTAACTCTGCCTTAAAGGAATGTTTGGTAACTGTATTAGAGAAAGAAGTGACATCTGTAATAATACATCTCTCCCCTGGCAAAATCTGCTTCCAGAGAGGGAAGATGATTAGCTAAATAATGGTTTGTCTTCAACATGACTTTTTTGAGAATCATCTGCCTTGATTCTATCCCAGGCTATTGAACTAGAATCCCAAATGACAATTCAGCCTACTTCATTAATAGTTCACCTTTTATAGTGAGATGCAGAGAATACGTTTAAACATTGTATATCCCAATAGATTTAGTTTATCACATTCCAGATTATGTGTAAGAAAAGAGCATTTTACCCATAAACTGAAACTATGATTTGTTCCTGGCTTACATGATCCAATCTTGGCTTTTCCTGTTACCTGTGCTTAGATTAATTAATAATTAATAAAATTCAGGCAGGGAATTCTAATTGTTTGAAAAGCTAATATGTGATCTTAATTTGTTTATTTCAATTGACAGGTTAGTCCATTATTGTAAAAAGAACATGCATGATATCGGGTGTGTATGCAGAGGAAAAAGTATAATAAAAATAGGAGATATAGTTCTATATTGTCTACCTTCTTTCATAAATTCGAAAAATAAATGGTTACAGTCAAGTAGAAAATTTGGAGAAAAATCAAAGGCAGGGAAGAAAAAGATTCTCAGTATGGTTTGAATGTTCTTCAGAGATCATCTACAAGAGTCCTATCATCTGAATAACATTCAGTTACTGAATCTGAGGGTATGGGCAGGGACCTTCGCTGAGGCACATGAACTACTTATGAATTCAACCTTGGCTTTCATTAGTCATTAAATCTAGCAAAGATGAGATGCATCTTTCATCTTAGGCCAGGAAGCTGTAAATACATCGTTGAGAGAAGGAGTGGTTTTAGCTTCTTTAAAAGAAACCATAATTTAACCACTCATAAAGATAGCTTGCAAGAATGTGGGCATTAACAACAATGGGCCAATTGCTAACATGCTTTTCTTGGAAAAGGTGGTTGGGAGAGCAGTGCTAAAACAACTAGTCCCTACTGGATTAAATGGATAAACTAGGTTTATTACCTGTGCTTGATTTATTTCAATCAGGTTTCAGGTGTTGCCAAATGGTGGATTAAAGTACTGATGTCTTGAATGAATCAGAAGCATCAGCAATAGGATCTGCCAGAATAGCTGTCCAAATTGGGTGTATAAAGTGAGGCTTGTCTCCTTTGCATTTCTGCTTCAGAAATCTGTGGAGTTATTTTCCTTCTTGCAAGCTGCTTAACATTTGCAGTGCCTGAGATTCCTGGCATTGTATGCTATACGCTAAATAAATAAATAATAATGCCTGAGAGGGGTCATCTGGAGATTTGGCCCGAGCCTTGTGTAGAGATGACATCAGACAAGATGAGCCTGTGACTGTCCCCACCCATTGCTTTGGTTTGGCAATGGACTGATCAGGGTGATAAATTGAGGCTTAATCCAGATAAAAGACAGGTAAGGCTAGTCAGTTAGTCATGCATTTATTTCTATGGAATCTCACTTCCTTAAAGGGTTGGATTTATAATCTAGGGAATTTACTGATTCAGCACTGTCATTAAAGGCTTTAACAAGCTTGAAGTTTAGCTAACTGCAACCTTATCTGGATGAAGGCAGCTTGGCCAATGACACAATTACCTATACTCTGGTACCATCCCAGTTAGACTATAGAACAAACTGCCTTTTTAGATAGTACAGACTTTTCCAAAAAGGGGCTGAATGAGGATATCCATTTATTATATGTGTATATTGTTCTTAATGCTATCTGCTGGTCCATTTCCAGAAGCAATCAGAAGTGCTGCTTTTAAGCTTAAAGACCACTTTCTTCCATATCCTTCAGTTCCTATCAGAGGTCACAATCCAAGGGCTCATGTCAAACAAAGTGCACCCAATCACAACACAGCACCACTAGTGCCTCAGCTACTCCATAGGAAGCTAGTAATAGATAATAGGCACTGCTGATGCATGATGGCACTGTATCTTTCTGGTATCATATTGTCCATTGATCATAGGATTGTGTAAAGTGGGGCGTCTTTGCTCATAGAGCTGCCCTAGTGGGACTGATCTTTTTCAAGGCAATGCCTCAGTGTGGAGAAGTGAGGTGTTAACACTTTCCACATCTCCAGTCAAAAGCCATACCATGCTCCATGGGCTGCTTTGTTTCCAAAAGAAGCTTTTCTAGAAGAGCATAAAAGACAGAGAAGGCCAGCTCCAACACAGCACTTAGAAGCAGCATGTGGCTTTTTCTTGTGAAGCCCCACTGAAGGGCATGATCAAAGCAAAGTTCCCCTTTGAGGCTTTGCACAGGCATAATCATTAGGGCGCATAAGGTGAAATTTTGGAATGGGAACAATGGAGCAGTCTGTCCAAAACAGGTAGAGTTGTTGAACCATTTCTTTTGTTTCTGTCTAGAAATCCAGCAGCCATCCTGCTGCAAACACGCACCAGAACTTCCATTCCATAGTGGAGGGAAAGTGTTTTTGTAAGCAGATATGAGAATGTCTAAGAGCAGAAGTCCGGCCTGAGCAATGATTAGTGAAGCAGGTTTTACAACTTTGTAAGAAAAGAGATTTATTGAAGGAAATAAATGAAAGGGAAAACTTAACCAGAGCCTACCAGAAGGAGAGTCAAAGAACAAATACTCCATGCCTGAGTCCCTGGAAAGGAAGGCAGAAGGAAATCTCTTTGAATAGCAGGCAGAGGGTCATAGCCAAAGAGGGACATTGAATAAATCTGTCTCTGTTTACAGTCCACTGCCCCTCATGATTGTAGGCTGGGTGATGCTGAAGAGTGAGGCCCGTTTGATTCACACTTCCAACAGAGCAGTCCAACAACTCAGGGCCCCAGGACTAAGCAAGACTGTTGCTAATAAACCTAATGGTTGTGGTCCATACCCCATGTTCCTTGCTGTGCTGAATTCCGTTTCTTCTCCAAGTGCCATTGCTTTAGAAGTCTCCCACTTTTATAGCAGGGAGCAGTCTCTCCATACACAGTGGAGATACTCACTTCCACCTTCCACACAGGGGTAAGCTCTCTGTGGGTAAAAGACAGATGATCCACCCCACCCATTGCCGTGTTGGCCAAACACTAGTGCCCACTGTCACCTTACAGGAGCATAGTCTGGAAATGTGCGTCCAAATAAGCCATCCCAGCCCATACAAAGTTCCACTGCAATCCCCAAGGGGGGGGGGGGGATAAAGTCACCACCACAATCTCCCCCTCCTATCTCCCATATCTGAGTGGAGGGGAGGGTGATCAGGTGGCATAACTTCCTATTCTCCCTTATCCGCTTATGAGCTCCTGCTGTGTAATATCCTGGAAAACTGCTTAACATTGAATGTAGTATTGTTATATGTCTTTGTATTTAAGCTAGAGGTGTGGTGGGAAATAAAAATGGAAAAAAATTCATCGGCCTGCAAGCAAATACCCCCCACCCCACCCCAAATTTCAGCTGCATGTATCAAGCAAAAAGATTCTCAGGGCCACTCATTTTTCTCTCCTGAATTTTTCAGGGACTTTGTGTGCAGGGAGGTCTTTTCCTATTTGAGGGTATATTCAAGACTAATAATATTTCCCCCTACTGTCTGAAGTAGTACATACTTAGAAGAATTCTTCCACAATGTAAAAGGCAAGGAATAAAAGATCACCAATGTAATAAGCAGTTCAGTCTGTAAGATTAGGACAGTCTGGTAGAAGAAGTTGAACAGTGCAAATGCTTTTAGCCGTTTTGTTAAACCCACCAGCTATTTTAAATGCTTCCTTCATTACGGCAGTGAAGGGCTTCTTGGGGAATGGCAAATGACAAAATTGTGATGCAAACTCAGCCATTTTTGTATTCACATTGTGATGTCACACATACAGTAAGTACATAAGAGGCTGAGCCTGTGTTGTAAAGTCATGGTGTACATGTTGTTATTCTGATGATATTTCAGCTTGCTGCAAACATCCCTGAGAGAAACCGTACGTGGTGTGTTTCTAAGGAAACTAAATGTCTGAGGTGATGGGGTGGTAGTAGAACTCTCCAGGGAAGAGGCATGTCCAGTCACAAGTCACAAGTTTTTCATGTAGCTTGAGTGTAGGGCAAAGATTATATCTGAGTCCAAATGCTAAAGTATCTAGCAAAAACACCTATTTTATTGTAAGAAGCCCCAAAAGCAAGCAGGGTAGGAGGCAAAATATTTCTCATTTCTCAGAAATAAAGAGAGAGGCATCCCCACTACCTACACAGACACTCTAGACACCATATTAAACTACCAAAGCAGTGTTGGAGAATGGCAGTGAAATAGTGAGTGTCAATAGACCAATAACTATTGAATTTTTAGCCAGGGGTTTATTTTAATGTGTTTCTAAATTGTTGCAGTTTTAATTATACAGAACAACTGGCACTATAATGCTGATCCTACTGTTAGAAAATAACTGCTCTTTCAAATCAATGTTTTGTTGACTGTTCCACCTCGTTTCTTATCTGCTTTTTCCACATTTACAGCTAATTATTTATACTTTTGCTTTTTAATTTTCTTCTGACTTATATCTTTATTATAAGCTGCTTTGGGCTTGAATTTATTACACACAGATAGATTCAATTAATATATTACAATGTTTTAAATGTACTCTTGGGTTATTTATGCATTTAATTCTCAACAAATTGTCTTTGGAGCTCTTTGCATGGAGTAATAATATTGGACAAAGCAACATAAGCATCTGAATTTTAAATTTTGTTTCTTATAGTTTCACCTACACCCCTCATTAAATGAAACTTCCTGAAGTGTTTAAATTACAGGAGATTCTTTACATTAGGCCATGACTTTAGTTATTTAGTTCTTGAAGGAAACTTCAAGAAACATGGCAGAGAATGATAACCCCCCCCCCAAAAATTTCTCAACTCCATATTGCTGAAATTTGGCAGCAAAATAGCTAAATTGCAGTGGCATCGTTTTGCACATTTTTTTGGAAATACAGGATGATGAAAGGTGAAAATGGGGTCAGTTTGCCTCCCAGGAGCCTACTGTCTCCATTTCTATCCTAACTTTTGAAATCTTGGAGCTAAAAATGGGGTGTTGGGGCTGCCATAGGTTCCCCAACCTGCTGTAAACTTTCAGCTAGAAGAAATCAATCTGTAAATAGATTATGGTTTAAAACTGTACACAATAGTACACAATATTGGCTTTTTAAGATGGATCT